>NC_048222.1:62239340-62527538 GCF_002007445.2 Ailuropoda melanoleuca
GTGGGGGGGGGGGGATGGCAGAGGGAGAGAGAGAATCTCAAGCAGGCTCCAAGCCTAGTGCAGAGCTGATCTCACAACCCTGAGATCATGAATTGAGCTGAAATCAAGAATTGGATGCTTAACCAGCAGAGCCATCCAGGAGCCCTGTATCAACTACATACTACATTTTATCTATCTATTCTCCCAATGATGGATTCTTAAATGGTTTCAAACTCTTTATTACTTCAAATAATGCTTTAATAAATAATTTCATACATGCCCCCTCATAAACTATGCAAGCACTGGATCATAAGAACCTATAAGGGCTCTTATTTCCCAAAAGTCCTGCCAACATCTGACTTTCTAATTCTTGACAATTTAATAGGTATAAAGTTCCATTACTTTTTAACTAGTCTTGAATGTTTTATTCCTATAAAAGAAATATAACACTGATAATAAAACCTGAAACATATTGCAAAAATATAAACTACAGGGAAAAAACTCATAAATATTGATGCAAAATCCGGAATAAATAGCAAATAGGCTCTGACAGCACATTAAAATAATACAGCATATGCATAAGTATACAATGTATAATATTGATTCCAGAATGCAAGAATGGTTCAATATTATCCCATCAATCAAATGATCATCTCCCAAAGACTGAAATAACCATTCTATGTAAGAATGCCTGTAAAATAGGAATAGACGGATACTTAGTTAGCATTGCAAAATATATCTAGCTCAGCTCAGAAACTAGCACCCAGCTTACACGGGGAAACACTAGAAGCGTTCCCACTAAAGCCTGGAGGAAGACGAGGATGCTCACTGTCATCACAATGATTTTATTTATGCTGGAAATCCTAGGTAATGCAATTAGAAAAGAGGAAGAAAATATTGGTACAAAAATTAGAAAGGAAACAGTGAAACCATCTCTACTTGCAGATTATGTGGTTATATACCTGAAAAAAATCTAAGACAGGGTTACACAGTATTGTAGCCACTAGCCCCATGTGGTTATTGAGCATATGAAATGTGGCTAGTGTGACCTAAGAGCAAAAGCTATGATTCAATTGGAATTAATTTAAATTTAAAATAAGATAGCTACCTGTGGTAGTAGCTACTGTATTAGTACAGATCTAGCGAACAGACCAAAAAACAATACGGACACAAAATTCATATACATCAGTACCTTTCAAACATACAAAATAACAGCCAGACAGAAGATATAAAGGTAGAACAACAGCAACAAAAAAAATAAAAATAAAACACAGTTAGAACAGTAACAAAAAAATTAAACACTTAGGAATAAATCTGACAAGAAATTGAGAGACAGGTCAAGGAAATTTTAAACACAAAAAGGTAGCTGGAACTTACTATGTTCTTAGTTAGGAAATTCCACAGCATAAGATAAGATTTCTCCCTAAGTCAGTTTATAAATTTAACACGGTCTCATTAAAAATATGAACAAGTTTTTATAATGAACTAGTTAAGCTAATTCTAAATTTCATATAAAAAGTAAACAAGAAAAAATACTCTAGAAAAGCTCAGAAAGGGCTCCTGGGTGGCTTAGTCCGCTAAGCATCTACATTCAGCTCAAGTCATGGTCCCAGGGTCCTGGGATCGAGCCCCATGTCGGGCTCCCTGCTGAGTGGGGCGTCTGCTTCTCCCTCTGTCTCTGCCTGTCCCCCAGCCCAACTCATGTTCTCTCTCATTCGCTCTGCTCTCTCTCAAATAAGTAATCTTAAAAAGAAAAGAAAAGAAAAGCTCAGAAAAAGAAGAACAGGTAGTAACATTATAAGCCTTATGTAAGAAAAGTTGGCATCTCAAGCTGGTGAAGCAGAGATGAGCTGTCCAGAGGAACTATCAAATGTTAAAGGGACAACTTGATAGCCATCTAGAAAGAATAAAGTTGGATCCCACCTTATACTATATATATATATTCAAAATGAACAAAGATTTATTTTTTTAATCAAAGATTTAAACAAGAAAAATAAAACCATATAATTTCCAGAAGAAATCACAGGAGAAATTCTTTGTAACTTTGGAATGAAGAATGCGTTTCTAATTATGATCAGATCATAGACACTTAGAAGGAAAACTGATAAATAAAAACTTCTGAATGGCTCCAAACACAATAAACAAATCCAAGAGAACCAAGAACTGGGACAAACATAATTCCTATCAGACAAAGGGCTAGCTTGCCAAAGAACTCTGGAGATCGGTAAGAAAAAAATAGAGAAATGGACCAAAGATATGAACAGAGAGCTCAGCAAAAATTCAAACATCTGATAACATGTTGGTGAGAGTGTGGGGGCAAGGAGTTTCTTATTGCTGGTGGGAGTATAAATTGGTACATCCATGAGGTAAAACTTGTCAATATTAAGATCTCAAGTGCATATAACTCTTTGTATGAGTCCACTTCTGGATATATTTGCACATGCATGAAATGATACATGCACAAAGTCACTTACTGCAGCACTGCTCATAACAGCAAAAGACTGATGTCAAGCCCCCCTGCACAACAGCACTGTTTGCTTGGGTGGGGTGAAAGAGGAGGACCAGGTTCTCAGGCAACAGGAACAGGTACTTCCCTATATACCTTTATAGATGTCTGTATTTTTTGTCTTTTCTACCACATGGATGGTAGAAATACCATATGAATAGATTATCTATGCAAAACATTACATTTAAAACCGTGCAAAGAGAAAAAGGAAACACTATTTCAGCTGTTAAAAAGGATGAGTCAGCAGATTTGCTGGTGTGCAGTGTTGTCCAAAAGACATTCTTCAGGATGAAAAGGGAAAAAGCAGGTACAATATGCTCCCATTCATGTGCTTTAGAAATACACTTTCTCAAAAAAAAAAAAAAAAAAATAAAAAAAAAAGATTAAAAAACTATATAACAAAAAAAAGAAAATTTTAAATAGAAAAATATATATAAAAATCAAGAAACTTTAAAGAAAAAGATATGCACATTCTTACAGATATTAAAACACAGAATGTATTCCAGAATGCTTCTGGAAATATACACCATACTGGGATGGATGATTGCTTCTGGGGAGGGCAAACAGGAGACTGAAAGATGAACTTGACATCGTATGTCCTTTGCTACTGTCTGAATACTGTTTTTTTTACCATGTGAAGTTTAATATAAAACAAATTAGAAATTTTATATCCCCAGCCAGATCTTACCTCTAAGCTCCAGATCTGTATTTCCAACTGCTCCCCTCGCACTCACAGTCACTACAAACCCAGTGAGCGCAGACTCACGATCTTCCCTACACAACCTGTCCTCGTCCAATGCTCCTCAGCACTGTCGTCATCACCGCTCCTTCAGCAGCTCAAGCCAGAAGTGCGTGTTGTTCCCGACCCCACCCTGTGCCCTCCTCTCACAGACAATGGGCTCCTGCGTCCTGGGGATGCTCTCTGTCCGCGGCAGCCCCGTGCTCGTGGTCACTGGCAGGGCTCCTGGCCACGCATGGGCAACTCTCACTGGGCTTTGCCATGGTCATCAACAGCTCTACCCACAGCTGCTCTGCCCCCTTCTCCTATAATCTCATCATCCTGCTCCCCTGCTTCAAAGCTTTACAGCAGCTTCTGGGAAGTAACATGATCAGAGGGCCAGAATTCGCAACAGGGCCTATGTGATCTTCCCTTTCCTGGTCCTTCCTCAAGTCATTCCTGTCTCGCTATTCTCCAGCCACACCAGCCTTCTTTTAGTTCCTCCAACCCTTCTTCCTCCCTCAGGGCCTCATTTGCCAAGCTCCCTGCCTGGAAGACTATGTTCCCAGCCCCCCAATCTCTCCTGACACCTGACACCCCAGCACTAAGCTCTTCCTCTGTTAACCTCCTTTCACCCCTCCTGGTCTCAGGTTAAAGGCACCCTCTTCAGACAATCTTTGCTGACCTACCAGACTAGATCAGATCCTGTTTTATGTTGGCTTAGAACCCCTTCTTCATATAACTTACTGCAATGGTGACTAATCACAAAATAAGCTATACTTAGCCCTCTAACAGGTTTAAGGACAAGAATGTTTTGCTCATTGCTATACGCCCAGTGCCTAAAATACTACCTACAAAATAAACATTGAATGTTTAATGTTGGATGAATAAACAGGGAGCAGGACAAAACTAAAAGGAAAACCAAAGGCTATCTATCATCCACGAGAAGGGCTCATGTCAGCAGCGGCCTCCAGGAGGCAATTCTTGCCTCCGTGGCCTGGCCCCTGGCTCATTGCTAGCATCTGCCTACTCACCACACTGTCTGGGGACTGGAGCGGGTCTGGCAAGGCTGTGCTGCTATTGTAGCCCGAGGTAACACCAGAGGAGAGGCTTCCATTGGAGCTGGTACACAGGGAGTTGGACATGGCCAGCGTGTGCAGCTTTTCTTCTTCCTGAGAAGGACAGGGGGCTGTAAACCAGCTTCTGGGTATAACCTACCCTCTACCCACTCCGCCCCTGACACCACCCCTTCTCACCTCCCCAGCGCCTTCCACCTTAACCTGAAACCCTCACGCACCCCCACATGCCTACCCCAACTAAAAACCAAAGCTACCTCCTCCCAGACTCTGGCCTGGGAACTAGAGCTGGTCAGAGCAGGATGACATGTAAAAAGAGTAAGCACAGCTTAGCGCTGGTACTAGGAGTCCAACACCTTCCTCTAAATGCCACATCCTGTCTCAGAGGCAGCCCCAGCGAAGGCTGACCCAGTCTGACATCTGCCCCAGGCTCCAGGCCTACCCTGACATCACTGGCTTGCCCCACTCCCCACCCTCAGCAGCTGGGAGATGATCTGCTGGCGGATTCTCAGCTTCTCCTGCTCAGTCTGCTCCTGTAGCCGGGCCCGGGCCCGGGCAATCTCCACCTTGGCCTCCTCGCGGGCACGCTGGTATTCCTGCAGCATCAGTGCTATGTCAGAGGCGGGATGAGCAGACCGTGATGCCGACCCTGGGCTCCTGAGGAAAACCATAGGGTGGAGAGATGCCCTCTAACATTGTTGGTGGGTGGGTGACAGCCTTGGCCCGCTTGCCCCAGACCTTTCAAAACCATTCTCTCTTTGCCTACAGTTTGGTTTTACAACCCACTCTGAGGCTCAGGCCTACTGTTTTACATGGTAGGTCATAGCCACTCTGTCCACACTCTCCCATGACCTCTGTCCCCACCCTATGCCCTCCCACATCCTCTTCTTTCCCTTGTCCCATTCTCCCACAGTCACCTCCATTTGCCCACAGAAGCATGGGACCCACTCTTGGAATCTCTGGAATCACTCCTGTCAAAGGAAGCTGCAGCTTCCACTCTCCAGGCCCTCCTCCCCACAGTCCTCTCACCCCATACACAACCTGCTCTCTGTGGAGTTCTGGGTCCACCCTTACCTGGTGGTCTCCACAACATCCTTCCTCAGTTGCTGCAGGTATTCTCGGCGCCTGCTGGGTAGGTCAAGGTCCTGGGTGGGGAGATCCCTGTTGGGCAGGAAGCTCAGTTGCTTCTGGGGACCAAGGCTCCGTGTCCAGTGGAAGTTATGAAGTCGTTCAGCCCGCTCTCTCCGGAGGGTCTCAATGGTTTGTTTTTGCCTGAAACAAAATGTGATTGATTCACTGAAGATGGCCTTGAATGCCCTTCTCCATCTTAAGATCTACCTCTGATCCCTGGAAGATCCCAGAGCTTAGCAAGGGGAAAAAGGAACAGCCAGCTACTAGCCGTCCCTGATTCTCTTTCAGCCCACCTCTGGCCTTCCCCGCCAGGCTGGGGGCCCTTACCGGGCATAGAGCTCCTCCCAGGTGGACCGCACAGGCTCTTCAGCAGCAAGCGCCTCCCCTGTCCCAGTCTGCAGCACCTGCAGCAGGGCAGCTGCCTCCCCAAAGCCATGGTGCAGTTTTGCTTCTGTGAGTTCCATGCTGAGTGGGAGGTTCTGGGCCCCAACTTGCAGAGGGATCGGTTCCCTCTGGGACCACTGAGGATCCTGGCTCTGGTCATCAGGAGGTTGTAGGGGCTTCTGTCCCTGCTCTCCAGAGCTCGGATCACATCTGGTCTCCTTCACACCTAGCCCCCCAGGAGAGCCATCCTGAACCCCGGACCAATGAGTAAATTTGTTATGCACTGGGAAGTCCCTCAGGCTGTGATGCTGGGGCTCAGGGGCCATGCACACCTGGGAACTGGAGCACAGTAACACCTCAGACTGGCAGGCCTTGGTCGGGCCCAAAGTGGAACCCTGGAGCCCTGAAGTATCAGTCAACTCAGAGATAGGACGGGGGCTGAGGGGCTGGAGACCTCCCCTTGAAGATGAAAAGTCCAGAGTGGGCTGTGGCTCCACTGGAGATGCTGAACTCTCACCGCCATTTTCTGTCTTGCTCTGCCATTGACCTGCCCCCCTACTGCTCACTGGGCCACACTCCAAGGAAGCCAGGTCCTCTGACACAAAGCTATCAGCCAGCCTCTGGCTCCTGCTCCGCAGTGAGGGGGTTGGCAGTCCACTTTGGAGCAAGGTGGCGGTCTTGGGCTGAAGCTGCTGAGGCGCCTGCTCTAAGAAACAGACTTGGAGTTTCGGGCTCTGTGGAAGGCTGCCTGGGGAGCTTACCTCAAGGAATGACCTGCCATCACTCTTTTCTAAGGGACTTCTGCCCTCCCCACATGGAGCGCCCACTCTCTGGGAGTCACCTGACTCATCAGTGGTTTGAGAATGATTATCCACTGGAGGCCTGGAGGTGTCAGGGAGAAGGTCTGGGCTGGAGACAAGCTCCTGGTGGCCTTCAAGAGGACAAGCTGAGGGGGTTGTGGCTGACAAAGAGTCTGCAGGGAGCCCCAACCCCTGGGTGCTGGCACTAAGTGTGAGGATTGGGGAGGAGGCCCTGTCCACCAACAACATACCCATGGTGCTCAGGTCCTTCTCGACCTTAGGATCCCTGCGAGACTCTGCGGCACTGGGGCAGGGCTCTGGGGATTGGGAGCCAGTGAGGCTCAGGCTACCAACAACCAGGCAGGAGGGCTCCTCTGGCTGAGAGCTGGGAGGTAGGGAGGCATCAGAAGCCTGAGGGCTTACGGAAGGGAGGTTCTGCCCAAAGTGAGCTTTCTGAAACCTCAAGTGGGATGGGGGTGCCAGAAGGCTCTGGGGTCTGCAGTGGGGGCTTTCTTCCCGAAGTTCTGAAGACGCTGCCATTTTCCATGCTGTTTCCTCTGCCTCTTTCTTCTGAAGTGTCCCTGTGACATATCCCTGTCTTTGAGACATGGTGGGAATATCTGAGGCCAGCACTTCAAGGACCACATTGACCTCCTGGGGGTTGGCCTCTGGGGCCTGAAGGTGCAGAGGTGGTAAGGCCAGGTCAGTTTGGATGCCCTTGTCCATGGTGGTCTGGGTACAGCCGTCTATCATAAAAGCCTGGGTCACCTCATCTGGGGTCTCTCTCTTGATGTTCTGCTCCTTTTCGGCCACACTTGGCTGGGAGAGACTCCCCAACAGCTCCGAGGTGCTGTGCAGCAGCTGTGAGAGGTGGAGAGACAGATTATGCATACTGGTCCAGGAGACCAGACCAGAGACTGGCAGTGCACCGGTTTCTGGCTGAGCAGAGGAGATGTCGGTGGAGCTCCAGCAGAGACTACACCCCAGGGTCTGTGTGCCCTGCTCCAAGGTGCCCATCCTGGACTGTCCCACAGGACCACCCACCTCTGACGGATAAGGCAGCATAATGTCATCTACTGGACCTGCAGCACTTCCTTCAGCCAAGAGGGGCTCACGCCTCAGCCAGCCTGCTTCATCAGGGGTACCTGGGAACTGGGCTCTCTTGTCAGGACCCTTACCAGGGGTTGCTCCTTCAGGGCTGTTCAGGATGTGGACGTTCTCCCAGGCAAATGAGGAACCCCATACTTCCCAGGGCTTACGTGAACCCTGGGCATTTCCAATGCTGTGTGGGCTCGACAGGTCCCGGGCATTGGCATAGGTGCTGAGGTGGAAGTAGAGTGGGGAGTTCTGGCATTCTAGGCCATTGTCCATGCTTGAACAATGGGCCATGTTTGATGGTATCAGGCCCTGGGGTATCTGGCCACAGGACACATCCACCGCACTGCCAAACACATACTGCTTCCAGCCGATCTGCACAGGCCCTTCTGGACGAGAGGATAGGATGTAGGGATTGAGGTCACTGGAGTCATAGTGTAACGTTCCTTTGTCTGCCTTGGAGTTCCACTTTTCTGGCCTGGGCTGGCCACCTGGTCTCTCTGGACTTTCTTGCCAGCCCTCTTCTTCCAGGGTACTAGATGTCCAGCCAGTCATGAAATCAGGGGTTGGCATGCAAGAGAGAGCTGATGACCTTGGGTAAGGAGGGGTGGCAGGTTTCGGGAGCCAATAATCAGCAGTGCTATTGTCCAAGTTAGATGAGGCTTTCTGACCGCAGCTCTCACCTTCCAGAGATGTTCTCACTGCTGAATTACCTGAGAAATAGTCTGTGGGATGTGGAAACCACAATCTGTTAGGCTCCTGTGTATCTTCATCTGTGGGGGAAGGAGGCTCCACACTCATGTACAGCTCCTGAAGTGACCGGGAAGAGCTGACCTTGGAGAACTGTGGTCTGGGGGAGGACCTAGAGTGTCTGGGGCCAGAGACAACTGCAATTACAGGAAGTGAGCACCTGTTGGGGAGAGCCGGCTGCTCCCTGCCAAAGGCAGGCAGGCCAGGGCTTGGGGGTGTGGGCCACGGGGCTCCACTTTGCCCCAAAGGCATGGTGGCTGAGTCTTTGAAGCCTGATGAGAACATCTTAGATACAGAGGGCTTGGCTGCACATGCCTCCTCTCTGCCTGCATCTCTAATCTGACAGCCGTCTAAGCCACCTTCATGGGAAGGTTGAGAAGTCCTGCCCTGGGCAGGTTCTTCACCACCACCTGACTCCTGGTCTCTCTGCTGTTCTTCCTCCTCCCAGGGACCATCAGCTTGGTACCTGGAAATGTGTTTTAACTTTGCTACAAACCTGGCTTGGGGATCCAAGCCACTGTGATCTCTGGACTTAGAGGAAAGTTGTAGTTTTTCTGGAAGGCATTGCATTGCATTTCCTAAATATCCATGCTGTGCCTCCCCCAGAAGCTCACTCTCAACAGACCCTTCACTTAAATCCAGGGTGTGTGGTATCTCAGTTGTTAAAGGTGGTTCTGGCTTGGCTTGAGTCTCTCGTGCATTCTGGCCACCTCCAGGGCTGTCCCGAAACATCCTCTGTGGCTCAGAGCACATGCCTGCAGAGGAACAGGCAGCCTCAAGCTCTGTACTGGCTTTCTTCTCAGCAGCACTTTTCTCAGGATCCTCTACTGACCTTGAGCCTCCATCAGCCACTGAGTGGCTCAGTGAACTTGCCCCCCCATGAGAGGCAGAAGGGGAGCTGCCCCCTTGAGCCAAAGACAGGACAGCAGCAGAAGCAGAAGGCTCCCGAGTGCTGCTGTCTGTTGGCCCAAGATCCTTATGAATACCCTTGGGCTCAAGGCCGGGTGCCAAGAGTACTTCAGGTTCCCCGGAACAGCCCTCTCCTCTCTCATCCATTCCACAGGCTCTGGAAGGCACTATGCAGGGTGGCTGGAGAGTGTGTAGGGCAGTCTTGGAACTCCCCTTTCCCAGGTCACCATCTCTGTAACACGGTAAAGTGGAGGGTGGGGAGAAACAGGCAAGAGAAGCAATAGGTTGAGGATTACACAGATGTTGGCAAGGAGTTGTTCTGCCTTCTGGCCCCCTAGATGGACTAAGAGTCCTGCTGCTTTCAATGTTCCCTAAGAAGACAACACAATAGGAAGCTTGCTGTGGGCATCTGCCCTGGGCCTCCTCCTGAACTCCCCCAGGACCTGGGCTAGGTCTTTGATCTGGCAATGGAGTCAGCCTAGGATGACTGCCAGCACCGCAGGCTTCTGCCAGCCCACAGCCAACATTCTCCTTCCACTTCACACAGTGCTGCAAGGGAGCTTCCAGTTCAATGCTCCTCAGGGCTCTAGGCAGGATGGTACCTTCTTCTAAGCCAGTGGAAGCCTCAAGGCATTGGGAGGAGTCTTGAATACACGCTGAGAGGCTGACAGAATTCTGAACATCACAGGTCACAAGCTGACTTTCAAAATAGGTTGTTTTTCCTTCCTGTGCAGCCACTAAAAAATTACCTGAACCTCCTCCACAAGTGGTATCTAGAACTCTAGGTTCTTGATGCATTGGGCTGCGCTCCTGACCACCAGGGCGCATGGCCTCTGCAGTCTCCCACAGAGCTAACTGGCTTCCCCCATGTGGAATCATGCCAGGGTGATCATTAGGGGCCCAAGAAGATAAGGGAGCCACTACTTTCTCTGATATTTCCCTCCTGTCCTCTACAGTTGTTGAAGGAAAACTGCCCAAGCCCATAAGATCAGAAGAGGAAGGTGTTGTAGTTGCTTTTTTCTTTTTCTCTATGATTTCAGAACAAGTGTGACATACAAACTGTTCGTCGGCTCCCAGAAAATGTCTCAGTTCTCCTGCACAATGGCTTTTGCCTGGAGTTGGGGCTGCAGGGGAGGAATTCTGTGAGGGAAGTTGTGGCCCTGTTTTAGTCTCCGTTTTGGGGGGATGTTGAAAGCTATCTGCAGGGAGGGGTGTGGCCTGAGGAACTTTCCTCTCATTAGTCAACAGATGTCCTGGTTGAGCAGAGAGAGATGCCACATGAAATCCTTGTGCTTCAGCCTCATTACTGGCCCTGTCTGACACTAACTGGTCCCTTTGTGGACACTGAGACCTACTGGGGGCCCCTGAAGAACATTCAGGTCCTAATAAAGTCTCATAGTAAGGAAGAATTTTGCTTCCAGCCCCCAAGTCATGAAGCTGCTTTCCTTGGGCCTTTGCTTGACTGATCTCCTCCAACACAGCCAGGCCTGTGGACGTATGAGCACAGTGCTCTGGGTGGGACACCCCTGGCAAGGACACAGGTGCTGAGAAAGTACCACTAGGAGAACTGAGGTCCTCAGCCTCTTTCTCTGCCTTCTGCTTCACCTGCTGGCCTTGACTGTGACCCTCTTCTAGGAGGCAGCGGGCCTTCTTTTCAAGTGGGCTAGAGACCCTGTTCAGTGACCTGGTTCTTTCTGTTCCTCTTTGTATATCTGCTTCGGCTTCTGAAGCAAAACCCTCTCTGGGACTCAAGCCCATTGAGATGCTTCTGAGGTCCCCTCCTTGGTCTTGCATATCCACTGATCTGTGGCCCTCTGCCTCCAGGGGAATGCTCTCTGATACATGGGACTGACCATGAGATCCCATGGCCGTGGATATCACAGACCCACACCAAGCAGAGTGTGCCAAGGAAGAGCCCCCTCTAACATTTCCCTGAGGACTGTGGCCTTGGGGCTCTCCACTCTGATTCTGACTCCCTGCTCCAGTTACCAAGGGACTATTAGGCATTTTCAACATTGTGGGAGCCAGCGCATAGTCAACTGAAGAGATGCCTACAGTATCATGTGCATGAACACAGTCTCTTGGCAGCCTTGAAGAATTCAAGGACAAGGTACTACTCAGGTCTCCGTGAGGAACTGCAGAGGAGCCTGGCTGGCTCAGCAATGGACCAGTCTCCTGGCTATAAGATGTGCCCATACAATGCTGGCTTGGGCTGAAAAGTTTCTGAGTTGATGAGACTACTGTGTTTTGCTCCTGTAGGCTCCCTCCTCTTTGCACAGCCATTTCCTCAACTCTGCCTTGAACTTTGGGCTCCTCTTGCTTAGAACTACTTACACAATTGGCAACCTGGGTTTCCCAAAAACTTTTCATGGTTTTCAGTTCCTCAAGACTTCCCAAGCCACAGGGCTGCCCTCTGGGGCTTGCAGATGCATTCCCCACTTCGCCCTCCTTCTCAGAAGACATCTTGGGGCTCGGCTGCAATGGCAGACCACTAGCCAATCCCTTGGTTCTTGGATCAGCACACATGTCTGCAAACTCTCTACGAGCTGCACATGTCCCTACATCATCACACATGTGCCAGGAGGGTCTGTCTAAAACAGCTGGGCAAGTGTGCTCTTTTGCAAATTTAATGTCTTGTACACATTCCCTTGACTTGAAGGGGTACAAGGTGATTTTCTGGACCTGGGGACCTTTCCCAATGCTACTGTTGACCTCCATTTCTCCAGCTTCGCTATCCCTAAAGGTAACATCATCTGTCTGTTTTTGAGAAGATGGCTGATCCTTCAAAGACAGGTGGTTTCCAAAGCTGTCTGGCTTCAGGACATAGTCAGCCATCTCCTGGTCCATTCGGTCCTGGAACACAAACTCCTTACTGACTCCCAATGTGTGGGAAGCATTTGGCTGCATATTCTGCTTGGATTCAATTTCCAAGATGCCACTTTCCAGCTGCATTACACTCCTAATTAGCCTGGCCATTTCATCAGCACTGTTGACTCTTCTATTCTGCTTCTTTCCAGAAGGTTCTTCTTTGGGGCTTAACATTTCTTGTGACTTTCCAGAGCCTTTGCATTCACTCAGGTTTTTTTCCTGAGAGCATGTAACTGACTGGAATCTTTCATATGTAGTCTCTGTCTGCGGAAGCTTAAACTCTTTTGAGCTGCCTTTGGAATAGAGAGCCTTCCCAAGAAACCCAGATTCATTCTTCCTCTCACTCTTGTGGGCTGGACTCTCATCCGGGGCCATCATCTTTGGGCCACTGACTCTACGATGTACTGATCTGGACTGCAAAGAAATAGCAGTTCCCCCCAGTATCTCCTTGTCAAGGGCTAAATTGATGGTTTCATAGATGAAATCAGACTTGGCGCCAGAAGGAAACTGTCTGTTCATATCAAAGGCCTGAGTCTGCCTTAGAACTACATTGTGATCCTGCTCTTCTTCCTCATCTGCCTCAGACTCACAAATAAGGAGAGGCCTCCTAGACCTAGAATGGCTTGAGCAAACATTGCAATAGGACTGTACTGTGGCCTTTTCTCCCTCCTGAAGTGCTGAAAGACTGTGTTTATTTAAAATTCCAACTTGATTTTCAAATTCACATACTTTTGTGCTAGTAGATGAAAGAAAATGTCTGTTCTGAGCAACAAAAAAATAAACTGAATTGTGGCTTTCTTCTTCAATATTTCCAGGGTACTTCCCTCTTTCTCTGCTAACTTCCTTGGTGTTCAGATCAAATGGCCTCCCTGCTGTGACTCCCTGCTGAGATGAGGCAATCTTGGAATTCTGGTTTTGTAATAGCACTGGCAACTTATTCTTCAAATAAATATTTTGGAGAACCTGATGGTCATGGCCAAAGCCCCAGGCTTCTCTGGGGGGTGGGGAAGGCACTCTTGATTCTCTGCAAGCTGGGATCTCTAAGGCAGTTTCTGTCAGGGCATCCCGGCTTTTGGTCACATAGAATGTCTCCAAGGGAGGTGGCTGCACGGAAGACGGGAATGGATTCCAGGCAGCAGAGTGGGAGTACCGCTTCGGACCTGACGGAAATGCAAACGAAACACTTGGGTGCTTTCCGACCACTTCCCTGGAGCTCTCCTGATAGTCTACCTTCTCTTCCTGCAGGGGTGGGTAGAGACTGGGACTGAATTGCCCCTCCTGGCCTGCACTATTCTTCCTGAGATGAGCCCCGCCATGGGGCCAGTGGTTTTCTTTAGTGGCTATGGTGACATGACTGTGACAATGGCTCTTCTTGAAAAAACATTCATCAGAGGAAGTCATCAGTCGAGGTTTCCCACTACTCTGAGAAGACTCTTCCAAGCTGTTCTGCTTGACTTCACATGCTTCAGTCATGGAATTTGCTATCTTGTTCTCTGCTACAAAGACTGGTGCATTTGTAGTTCCAGAAGTCAATGATTCTATATCTGCTGAGTAAGTTCCACTATGACTCACCTCTTTCTCTCTAGCTGTAAAGAAATCTGAAGTACCTTCTAACTCTGCACTCAAACTGTCCTGTTCTTTTTCTGCTCTCAAATGCCTAATTTTGGATAAATGGATAGGAAAGTTGCTGAAATCCTGACTGCTAGATACCCCAGAACCAACTGGCAATAGAGTATCTGTTTCTTTGCCAGAAGCTTGGGTCAAGGAGGCAGAGTCTTCTTCAAGGGAGGAGAAAGTTGGCCTGGGTTCTCTTACAGCCTGCAACACAGGATGGGACAGTTCAAGGAGGTACTTTTGCTGAAGGGCGGCCCAGTCTCTCTCATGGGCACTGCCTACATGAGTGAATGAGGCAGCAGAGGCAGCCAAAACACCTGACACACTGGAGTTGTTGGATGCTTCAGAGCTGGCCTCCTGGGCTGTGTCAGGGACACCTCTGGCCTGAAAGATGCCAGCAACTCGTGGCTGAAGCAGCCTGTAAGACCCCGAGAGCGACAGCCTGGGTGTATCAGAAGCAGGGATTGTGTACACACCGCTTACACGGCAGGGCAGCTCAGCACCACCTCGGGGAAGTTTGGAGCTATAGGGCAGGAGTGTTTCTGCCCCTGATGGCTTTAATTCTTCCATATTTTGCCAGTGTCCAGGCCTCTCCCAACCATGGGGCTGAGATTCCTGGATATCTGGACTTGCACATAAAGAACCCACTATTCCTGAGGGGCTGCTGGAATTGATCTTAGAGTCACAGGAAAACCAGGAATCCATGGACAACAGAGGGCTGCCTCTTGAAAGTTGCAGGCCTTGGAGTGTGTTTGCCTGTTCAGAGGAGCTTGCTTCTACCTCTGACTCAGGCTGCTCACAGGGGGCCTGGGGCAGGGGACCAAGGTAAAATGAACTGCTCATTGGCAGGATGGCATCCAGCTTGGCTCCTGCCCTGTGGTTGATGGGACCAAGCCTGTACGTTGCCTCCTGGTCCACTGTGGGCAGATTGGAGGTCTGCAGGTGCCAGAAAGTCTCTGTGGGCATCTCATCAGCTGAACTGAAGAAAGCTTCTTCTTGCTGATCTTCCCTTAGTTCCTCCTTGGCATCAATCAGGCTATCCAGGGAAAAGCTCCTCTGGGTTTGGGTGAACAGTCCACTGTTTGAGGATGTGGTGAAGGCCCTCACAGAGGCTCTAACTCTGGCCCTACAGTGGCCATGGCCACTGGGAAGATAACTACGCCTTGGGCTGTCTGGTGGGCTTTCATACCCCTTCTCAGCCAGCGAGTCCTCAGATATTTGGCCGTCATCACTTTCAGAGTTCTCTGGCTCTGGGAGATCCTGTTCCTTCCCCTCAGGGTCCTTTGGCTTCAGCGGTTCCATTAGGGCTTTGGCATAGACACAGGAGAGAGAATCCACTGAGTAACTGCTATCTGCATCAGATAAGTCACCATCTTTATCTCTTACATGGTCCACTCTTGGGCTGAAATCTGTGAGTGAGGATGTGGAATCTCGGTCTCCCACACTGTATTGCCCCCTCAAAGGGCTGCCATGAGGCAAACAAGAGGACTTCTTGGCAATGTCTTTGACTAGAACCCTCTGCTGCCTTTTTGATGCCTGGCTTGGAGGAGGTGGTTTGGATTCCACCCAGAAAGTCTTGGCTGCCTTTCCACATCCAGATGCCTGTTTGGGTCCACGGGGATGTGAGGAAGTGCAACAGGTTCCCTTAGCAGTCTTGTGGGTCCCAAAGTTCCCTTCTTTTTGCCACCCTGCTCGTGTGTGGTCAGGGTCCGCTAGTCCCCTACCCCTCTTGGTATAGGTGGAAGGGGTGAGTGCACCTGGCTCATCCCTCGGCTTTAGCTTGTTTGCTGAATGATCCAGAGAGGCTAAGCTCTGGGACACCATTTGACAGGGCTGCTTACCCACTCTTTGAATTTCCTGGATGCTGGCAGACTCAGAATTCACAGTGAGGCAGCTGCCTGAGGCTAAGGCTCCATTCCTTGCCAAGGCCACCTTAGGAGTGCAGAGATGCCGCTTGCCTGAGGAATAGAGGGCATTTTTACTAAAGTGTCCTGTCCTTGGAGGGTATGAAGCAGCCTGGGGCAAATACTCTTCTGATGGAATTTTCTCTGATATTTGATCAGTAGGGTCAGGCATAGGAGGTAACATGGTGGAGGGATCCCGATTCAGGAAAATACTGTGGAGAAAAGGAAAACCATTTTAGAAAAATAAAAGGTCCCTATTTCCTGCTCACAGAGGGAATATAAAGTCCCACTTAGTTTACGCTAAAGGACGTTAATAACTAGACCAATGTCACTATCCCCTCTAGCCTTTGAGGTCGTAAAAAAGCTCTATAGGTACAAAAAGAAACTATGGACTACAGTTTTGGCTTCAGAGAGCCCAGGAACACTCTGTTGCTCAATTTCTTTATCTTATGAAAAGACTGAACTGAATCTGAATCTAATCATGCTTTAGGGAAAGCTTCCATTAATAGGCAGTATGAGGAACAGAGGGACAATCTAAATGACACTGCAGGAATCAAACAAGCAAATCTATAAAGTGGCATCTTCTGTAGAACTGATCCACCTTTAATAAATCAATGATATGAAGAAATAAAAATGAAACAAAGTAGTATTAAAAGGAACTTAAAAGACTTACCACATGCAGTATGTGAATCCTACTTGGATTTAATTTGAACAACTAACTGTAAATAGATATTTTTGAGGCAATTACAGAAATTTGATATGGGCCTAGGTTTTAGATTATATTGAATAACTGATCTTAATTTTGTTAGGTGAATGACAATGTGATTGTAAGAAAAGTCCTTGTATTTTAGAAATGACATGATGTCTAGGATTTGTTTTAAAAATACTTCATCAGGGGCACCTGGGTGGCTCAGTCGGTTAAGCGTCTGCCTTCAGCTCAGGTCAGGATCCCAGCATCCTGGGATCAAGCCTCATGTTGGGCTCCCTGCTCAGCGGAGAGCCTGCTTCTCCCTCTCCCTGTTGCTCTGCCTACTTGTCAAATAAATAAAATCTTAAAAATAAAAATAAAAAACAAAAATACTTCATCAGAAAAAGGACAGAAAGGAGATTAATGCAAGCATGGTAAATCTTGGTAACTGCTGAATGTGGGAGATAAGCATACTAATTTTAATAAAAAGTCTTAAAAAAAAGTCTTGCCTAGTCCTCTGAAGGCCAGAAAGGTGAGCCAACAAAACTGACAGACATGATCTGTACACATACTATGGGCAAGGCCCTGGGCTAGGCCTAGAGGATATAAAGAAGCAGACACAGTCCCCCGCTCCATCCTCACCTTGACTGAATGCAATGAGTGAAGGAGGAAAAAAATAAAACAAGGAAGATCCCAAATGGGACCTGGGAGTCAGAAAGATAGTGTTCCACTCGCTTATCAAATGGAAGGTAAGGTCAGGAAACTCACTTAAGGTGGCAGGACAGGCAGGAGGGAGAGGGAAGAAGCATGTGGGAACTGAGTCTGGTGTGAGGAGAGATGAGATGGAGCTGGTGACGGGACAAACACAAGGAGATGTATGTGGATAGCCAGGGTCTAAAAAGCAGGTGAAAAATGAGGCTGAGGGGCGCCTGGGTGTCTCAGTCGTTAAGCATCTGCCTTCAGCTCAGGTCATGATCCCAGGGTCCTGGGATCGAGGCCCCGCATAGGGCTCCCTGCTCTGCTGGGAGCCTGCTTATTCCTCCCACTCCCCCTGCTTGTGTTCCTTCTCTCGCTGGCTGTCTCTCTGTCAAATAAATAAATAAAATCTTTAAAAAAAAAAAAATATGAGGCTGAGATTCTCACTTGGAAGAGACCACCGAGGCAGCAAGAGTTGCCACTCAGAATGGGAGAAGGTAAAAGCCTGAGTCTTAGAAGATCTCACCTACAGAGAAAGAGGGGAAAGTAGTGGGGAAGGGAGGAGTAAGCAAATCTTTCCATTTCACAGACTGAGAAAGTGAGGCCCTGGGAAGTAAAGAAGGCTGCCTGAGCAACAAGGCTGTAAACCTCACCCAATGATCCCAGATGACCACTGCTGGCTGTACCTGTGTAGCTGGGGCAAGTACCGGCTGCAGAGCCTTTGGAGGCTCAAAGAACTGCAACCTGCCCGCCTGCTTCTATGTTGAGGCCCTGGGACCATGGTGTCAGTGCTGGGTACCCAGTATGGGGGCTTCTGGGCGTGGTCATCCTTGAGCCAGCACAATGCCTTGGGCTGCTCCAGTCCCTTCTGGGCCTCCAGCAGCCTCTGCTTCCTGAGGATTCTCTCTAGGTGGAAGGAGGCCTTTCTTCGCCGGATGTCCCGCTGTGCTGCCCGAAGTACGATCCTGCGTCCGAGCTGCAATCGCACCTCCCTCTTCTGGCTTCGGACCAGTGGGGGCAGCAGAGTCTCAGGATCTGCCTGAAGCCAAGCACCAGGTGGCACACAGACCTCAAGTTCTTTCTCTGCCACGTAGTCTCGCTGCTGCTGCAAGCCAGCCAGCCAGGTCTCTTTTCCGAGCAGCTGCTGCTGGTCTGGGAACCAAAGACACCCTGAGAGAAAGTCAGCACCTCCCTCCCTGCCCGTGCAGCCTAGACTCAGACACCTCTGGCTGTGGTTAGACATGAATGGAGGGAAAGTGCTGGCCAGGAGTTATGTGCCGGGATGAGGGCTACTGGGCCCCCTTACCACAGGGGAAGGGAAGGAAGCCCCCAGGCCTTAGCACATGCTGGGGCAAGCAGCAAAGCAAGGATAAATGTGCATGTGAGGAGAGAGCAGGGGGTCCATCATTGTGAGGGGCAGTAAGGAAGGTAGCTTCCTTATTCTTACTTCCAGCCCCTCATAAGACTCTCTGGTTTCTGAAAGAGGGAAGAGAACACCTAATACCAAAGATTCCATCATATCACAAAGAAAACAAAGGAGAGAATACAGAAGGATGTGGAAGCATGAAAATGAAGAGATGAGAAGGTGAAGCAGACATGGTGAGCAGTGGGCACCTACTGTCTTTAATTTGCCGGCTGATGTGTGCCTGGTCCAATTCCAGATCCTCTTTGGCTCTAATCTGTCCCGCTAGGATTCGCTGCCTCAAATCCCCCACGTAGTGCTGCTGCTGAATCTGGGCCCTGTGGGGCGCCTCTCCAGCCCTCAGTGGCTGGTGGTCCTTGTCACTCTGCTCTTCCAGTACTCTCCTATCACAGAGGGGCCGGTGTTATCCAAGGGAAATGCACACCCAGTTCAGGACAAACCAGTGGCAGTCTTAGCTCTTCTGAGAGCCCTGAATTCAACAGGGCAGAGAGGGCTTTGAACTTCTGGCAACTTGGGACACATAGGCACACTGTCACAGGCAGTTCATGATGTCACAGTGCAGGAGGGAAGAATGGTCCTTAGACTAGCATATTCTTAGACCGTGAGTTGACCAGAAATACAGGTTTATTCTGGTTAAGGGAAATGACCCGGAAAGTAAAGCAGCTTTAAAAAACACAAACATTTTAGCTAGATCAAGAAACTTTGTCCCTTAAAAAAGAATAAAAAGATCTGCTTAAAATCTGCTGGAAACAGAGTAGAACAGAAGCTCCAACAAATATTGTGGGAATGGAAACTCTCCTACATGTTCAGAGATTATGACTCCATCTCCATTTTGTGAAACAGAAACCCTCTGTGATCTGGGAGTAGGAGACAGCCAATCTAGAGGAGAGAGAATTTATATGTACAACACAACACACCTGTATTTGTGGATGGAGACCCAGAGGAGAGCTGGTCTCTCCTTGAGGGCAGTTCTCAGTGATGAGCCCAAGAATAGGGTTCAAGAGTTTTACACTCTACTGTAACCTCTCCATCCATGTCATTTGGATTTCTAAAGGAGCCAACTACATGGGCATTCTGGGTGGTGGAAGTAGGGAGTGACTGGGAGGGATTGGGATCTGCCTCGGGCTAAAAAAAAAAGCCCCAGTCTGCCCTCCCTTAGCCAGCCCTTAGCCTTCGTTCTGGTCCCAAGACACCATGCCTCTTTAAGGCCCACTTAATAACTTGACCCTAGATAGTGTGAGCAGTAGAACTCCGGGGGGTTCACCTGGCTTACATTTACTACTTTATAGAGCAGAATGAAATCACAGAGGGCATATCAAAGCAGAAGTCCATAAACGATAGCCTGTGGGCCAAATGTGGTCCACTGCCTGTTTTTGTGAATGAAGTGTTACTGGAATACTCGTTCGCTTATGTATTATCTAGGCTGCTTGAGTAGCTGCAGCAGAGACTGTATGGCCCACAAATCCTAAAATACTAAATACCTTTACAGAAAGTTTCCTGCCTCTGTCTTAGAAGAAATTGTGATTTCTTAATTCAGCCTTTAGAGGAGAGTGAAGGATGAAGGGGGGGTTGTGGGTAGGAGGTGACACAATAGCAATCTCTTCCCTGGGAAGGAGGCTATAAGGTGACTTAATCTACAATGGGTCGAGGACTTGGACAGGCCAAGATATCTGAGTATGCTCTGGGGAAAAACGGCGCTGACTACTATGGGCAAAAGGTCACATACGCACACTGGAATGTACAGAAAAGTGGAAAAGCACCCTTTGCCACGTGTGAGGCAAAAGACTAGAGACAGCAGTTAGAATAGAAAACCAGTTTACACCAAGCAGATAGAAAAGGCCATTAATGGGAAACATTTTATACATGTATTTGTATGTATCATGCCTGCATTACTGCTCCAAATTTTGTCTGACCACAGACATGGCTGAATTACAAACATGACCATCAGAGGGTCTTACACAAACCCAGCTAAAGTCCAGACCATCAGATGCAAAGAGCAGGAAGGGCATCTTTATTCTTAATTCCCACAAAATAGTCACAACTTCCTTCTCTCCCTGTCTCCCAATCCTGAGATTCACAATTTGTTTCTCCAAAGTAGAGAACCTCCTCTACCCTTCCTCTAGCCGCTAGCCAGGCAGCTTCTGTGGACCCAACTCAGCTTCCTTCACAGCACCAACAAGACCTGCAAGGGGAAGATGTCTGGGATGATCATTAGAGACACAGCACATTCACCTAAGATGCCACATGCCAACAGACTGAAAAATGGCTCCTCTGCTACGCACATCAGTCAAGTTCCCAGAAAGCAGATGGGGAAAAAAAAATACCAACCTTATGTTACGTATCTGGGTAGATTACTACTGGCAAGTCTTCAGTTACTTGCTAGCCAAAGACCTCTGTCAGATGACTGCCCTTCATCTTGGGTGGCTCCAGCATCTCCCCGGTGCTGCCTGGTCCCCTGCATGCCAGCACTCCATCACGCCCTCCCCCACCCTCTCTCCCAGCCCTCCCAGCCGCTTTGAGGCCTGAAAGCTTCTGCAGCAGAATGCAGCAGTGTGTACTCACTAAGGCAGCAGTGGCAGCGGCAATAGGGTCTCCCAGGCTCTAAGCACTTAAGGCTAAGCACCCAAAATTCCAAAGGGGAAAATGCAAGGTTTTCAAGGACTAACTCCTCTCTGGTCTAGATCACTGCTGCAAAGGGAAAAAAGAGGCAGGCTGGCCAATCTCCTCTGGCTCTGGAGTTAGCTCCAACTTTGCAGGCTCCCTACGAGTCCTCCTCCAGAGAGAAAAATGAGGGAAGAAAGCTCTAGGACAAGAAAAGGCTTCAGAGCCAACCTCACCAGAACAGATGAGATTCTCATGGAGACACAGCCACAAACCTAGTCTGGGAGCCCAGCTGACAATGTGCAGTTTTCTCCTCTCTCATGGGTTCTCTCCCCGGTCCCTCTGCCCAATCACAGGCTTGAGCCCCACTCCATCCCACTTCCACCAGTGGCTGGCACGCAGATGCTAGCTCCGGGAGCTGCGTAGGACCAGCCCAGCCCACAGGCTCCTGGAGCTGGTGCTAAAGAGTGGAGGCAGCGAGTGGGAGAGGCCTTGATTCTCCAATCCTTCTCTGTCCTCTCCGAATGAAAGGGTGCATTCTTGGTGTTGCTAAAAGGTCATGTCAGTGACCGCGGGCTAGAGAGCTGAGAAGACCTTAAAAAGCCAGGAGAAGACCCATGTTCTCTAGGGTGGATGGGTCAGCTGGGACAAGGTAGGAGGCACAAAAATGAAAGAGAGGCTGTGTATGTGGGCAGCTCCATACAAGGGCCTCCAGCAGTGGGGCTGGCAGCATCAGGTAGCCGGCAAAGCATTCCATGTATACTTGCTCTTTCAATCCTTATCACACAGATCTCTTGGAGACAGATAGTGGTACCCTTCCTTAGGGTGCGCCAACAGACTCAGAGACTCAGTAACTTGCCTAAAGCCACACAGCTTTTACTTCAGAAATTCAGGATGTGATGCAGCTTTATCCAACTCCAACATGACTTTTCAATATCACAGCTCATTAAGTTGCAGGGCTGTTCTCTGTACACCTCTGAACTCTGGGAAAGACAGAGCTCCAATGCCTCTTCCCAGCAGAAACTGACCTAAGACAAGGCCTTCTTTCATGACTGCACTCTGACAAAACAAAAGCTCCAGCTGCTCTTTAATCCACCTTCGATTTGATACACTCCAGTTGTGTCACCTCTCCCACCTTCCCTGTCACCCACAGAGTCCTCATCATGCAACACTGGGGCCATCCTGCCTTAGACTCTGCCCCATCCTTCAGTCCTTAGCAGCCCGCATGTGAGGACTTGCCTGCTGTTCATGGCCTCTGCATCACAGGACTTCTGCTCCTACATCCAATATCCCTCACCACCAACGTCAGACCCAAGATTGTCGTCAGCTGCCACCAAATGCTCCTGGCCTGAGAAAAGAGCAGCTAGATCCCTTTTGAAGGAACCAGGGGAAAGGGCCATCAGAACCCTCCCAGATCCCCATGCTCATGGTGCTGGGCAGCCTCCTAACACCAGTGGTCTCAGGACACTGAGTCTCCTACTGACATTCTCTATAGAACATCCCCAAGTCAGAGGGTACTTTGACTTATGGGAAAGATATCACTGTTCCCAGTATCAGACTTATGAGACATGTAGATCTGGGAAGGGCATTCTATGTAGAAATGAATCAAGAATGACTATGAAGAAGAATAGTAGTTGCCACCAATCACATAGAAAACTCTGATGCCATGCTTCCATGGTCACAAGGCAGGCGAAGTGGGTATAAGAGAGTAGAACCCCAAGATACTTGCATATTGTTCCGGGAGTTTCTGACCCTCTTATATGTAGTTCTGGACCCTAGGTATTGAGAAAAAAAGATTCTCAGTCCCACACTCTCTTTAAAAACTTGGAGGAAGCCATAGTCCTGGAAGTTGACACACCCTACGAGCTCACACACAGGCAGTCCAGAATTTAAAGGGGGACACAGGCAGGTAAGTTCAGAAGCAGTCTCAAAGATACATATGAACACGTCACATTCAAATTTTGACAGAAGAAAGTGGCCACAGGAAATATCAAATAATATACTCCTTTGAGTGATGAAGAAAGTTACAATACTGAAGAGGAAATGAATGAGGGCTGAGACCACTTCCTTGCCAACACCGAGCTAAGCAGCCAGCTCGGGATCCCTCAATCACTTGCACAGGCCTCACTCAGAGCTTGGCTACTATACTCACCTCCCCCATCCAGCTCCATGTTGTAAGAGACTAAGAAGTAAGAACAGTAGGTTCCACAGAGGAAGGAGTACATGTTTCTCACCTTTTCTTCCAAAGCAAAGGGCAAAGACCCAACCGGGAGGCAGTGACATCTCCATCCAAGTCCAACCATTCCAAAGAGCCACTGCCACCCACAGCCTCACCGACCTGGAAACAAGGAAGAAAAGCAGTGCAGCTGCTGTCACCACCCTCACTCCAAGAGAACAAGACAAAGCTCAAACCTGTCCCTCAAAAAGAAGCAGGGAGGCTGGCAGCCACCTTGAAAATACAGCACACTCACCTGCCTTCTCTGCCGCAGGACAGCGGCCTCTGCTGGGTGGTTGAATCGGAACTTCTGTGCCTTCCCCAGGGTTATGACTGCTCCTGTGACAGAGACAGGTGAGAATTAATCAACAGCTCATGTTCTGAGTATGTATTATGTACAGGGTACTCTTCTGGAAGACAAAATCCTGCCCTCAACAATCTGATAACTTAGGTGAGTAAGATTCACTGGATATCGCACAGTGTAAGTACTGAATTTAACGAAATGAATAGGAGGAGTTCTGCTACTCCAAGGAAAGTAAAATGAGTTCCCAGTGGAATAGTGAGGGAATACTTCATGGAAGGGGGAATCTAAGCTCAGCCTCAAAGGATGCACAGAATTTGAATAGATTAACTACAGTACTAACAGTAATGATGATAATGAGTATTTACTGGGTGCCAAGAAGCCTGTGAAGAATATCACATGAACTAGCTCATTGAATCCTCACAACAATCCTCTTACCGCTGTTTTATAGATGAGAAAGCTGAGGTTTAGAGACTTTCCCAAGGACACAGGTACAAATTTCAGAGAGTCATTCTCCACCCTGGAACCCTGGACTTGAGGCTTCCTTGTTTATGGGAAGAGGATGGTATTAGGAAATCTTCACATCTCTGAGTGCAGAGGTAGGGTGTCCCATCTTTAAAGCCTGCTTCACTGAGCTCTCTGGGTTTGGCCCATGAGGATGGAGGGAGTCCATCCCTCAACCTGGCATAAATAGAGCTATAAGCAGTCTTACCTTGAGTCAGACGACAGGAGGCAGTGACCTCCCGGCCATTGACTGTGCAGCGGGCCCCCTGGGCAGGCCGCAGAATGACTACCCCACAGGCACTGGTGATAGTACAGTGGTCTCTCTCAATCCACTGCCCCTGCAGGACTATACAAGAAATGGGGGTCAACGGGGTGGGCAGACAACCCAGGAAAACATTCTTTCTATGAGATCAGACTCTACATCTGGAAGATCTTACATTATGACAAGAGAGGAAGAGCCACCACCTGAAACCACCCAGACCTGGATCCTCCCACCGTGTGGGTCTCCTTCCAACATATCCCTGACCCACAGCCTCAACGTAGCAGCAAAAGAGGAATGGCCCCTTGATCTTCAAAGATTCCTTCCTCTCAGAGCATCATCAGTTTCCTCTAAAAATACTGGTCAGGTCAGGCATGAGTACCTGTCACAGTGTCAGACCCAAATGTTCTATCACTTACCAATGTCCTGTTCCTGGTCTGAGTCAATCCTTCCTATTTTTGTTGTCCCCTCCTAAAGGAAAAAACAAAGCCCTTTTAACAAGAATAAAAAGGGACAGAGCCTGCCCCCAAAGCAGTTGGAGTGTTATCACTGTCTTCCCACGCCCAACCCGGCATTTTCCACACCACTTCTCAACTTTGGTCCAGGCTGTTCTGACTGCTCTGCCCACTCACTGCAAACCAGCAAGCCCCTTAGAAGGCAGGGGCAAAAATATAAGAAAGCAGCACCAGCTCTTTGCAAAGTCAACAAGTACTGGTAAACTCCTTTCTGTCCCACAGCCTGATGCTAGAGAACAGCCATGACTGTTGGTGAGAGATTCTTTAGTCTGAGGAAGTGGGCACACAGTCAGAATTTTCCTCCGGGGGGGCGCCTGGGTGGCACAGCGGTTAAAGCGTCTGCCTTCGGCTCAGGGCGTGATCCCGGCGTTATGGAATCGAGCCCCACATCAGGCTCCTCTGCTATGAGCCTGCTTCTTCCCTCTCCCACTCCCCCTGCTTGTGTTCCCTCTCTCGCTGGCTGTCTCTATCTCTGTCGAATAAATAAATAAAAGCTTTAAAAAAAAAAAAAAAGAATTTTCCTCCAGGGACTAAGGTTGGTGTGGTCCAAATTTGGTCCATTTAGTCTCAAAGGGACGCATGTTCTATGAAGATGTATGGAATAACAAGATTTTTTACCTTCTTGGTCGACAGATGAAGTTCGACAGATACCAGATTCTAAGAAGGGTAAAGCACAAATAGGAGGAAAGCATATCTAGAATCTAAAAGGACTGCCAAAGAGTATACGAGAGGAAGGGAAACTGGAGTTAGCATAAACGAATCACTGGGTTAGTAGAAGACAGGGCCTTTAGCCCTTGGATTATAGCAATTCTTTTAAGAACACATACTTCTGTTTGGGGAAAGCAGCAAATGACAACAGAGATGCTGAGTTTAGATATGTGTTTATCACGTATTGAATAACCAATCACTATGTCCCAGGCATTGTGCTGAGTGCTTTACAGACATCTCTTATTTAATCCTTAAACAACCTAAAATAGTTATTATCCCCTTTTCATATATGAAGAATCTGAAGCTGATGGGGAAAGTTGCCCAGGGAACCCATATACTAAATTGGAGAGCCATGGCTAGAATTGCGGTCTCTCTGGGCCTGAGCCCATGCTTGTCCATCTTCACTGCACCACCTCCTCCCTGGTAGCTGATGCTTTTGAAGTGATCTGAGAGTTCCCCATTAGACTTCGCCGTTAGCAGTCAGAAGGGGGCAGTCCCTGAAGTCCCCCCAAAATAGCTGGTGAAAAGGCAGGCTCCTAGAAGCAATGAATGAGACTCTGACCTTACTGGGCTTGCATACACAGACAGCCAGAGCCCAGCCTTTTCTGCTCAGCCACTGAGCACCACACAGACAAATGGAGGCTGGCCTCTATAAACACCACCAAACAAAATTGAGAAGAAGGAGTCAAGACCCCTCCTGCCAGTTCATGGTCAGCCCTAATGATGAAATGCATTCCTTACAAAAAGATAAGGCCACAGCCTATCACAACTCCTACATCTACAGGGCAGAAACCACCACAAAACACAACAGCATCTCATTTAACATGGACTTAGCTGGTGCCTGCACTTGCTGCCCCCTCTGCTTATTTATGCAGGGAGAGTTAACGGCACAAGGCAATTATGAGAATGAAGTCCAGGATACCAGTAACCTGTACTCCACCCACCCTTCCCTCTGTCCTCTTCCCACCCAAGGTACTTCCCAAGGTGACCAAAGGGAAAAGAGCTTCCTGGGCATTGTGTGGGATTAGTTCCGGGTCTAAACCAAGACAGCAAGGCAAACAAACACACAGAGAATTTTGAGCAATTACTGCTAAACTATTACCCAAACCAGGATCTAAACAAACAAAAAGGGAGAAAATGGGTACATAAAATGCAGAAATGCCAGGATTAGAACTAGACTGAACCCTCACCCCTCGGGTTCACTGGAAACGCATCAAGGAGGGGGCACCACCCTCAGTGCACACAGACTCCGCAATGAAAACCAGGACTTCCACATTCAGATGAGGCCTACACTCATCTTTTGTCTCAGATTCCATCTCATTCCTGTCCTTTAGCCCTCTGATGCCTCCCTGAGCTCTATCACTTGAATTCTAGCTTCATCTGCTCACTCCACATCCAACCAATACAGCAGATCAGTTCTACTCAAATATTAAGCATTTTAATCCACCTGGTCTCTTCCTGACCCCCAACCTCTCCCTGTGGTTCTGACTAATAAAACAATTGATAGCCTTTGGTATTTAGATCTGTTATTTAGGTAACAACCACTTCTGCCTGAGGCATTTTCACTGAGCTAATTTACACACTCACTGTGTTGAGAATAAGCTACTTTAACTTTTTGAGAGGCTCAGTCTCTGACAACTTCCCTGAGGGCTTAGCCTAAAATGAGCTTCCCTAACATCTCACTACCAGATGCACTACCTGATTTCTCCAGGGATAAGAGCAGTATTATGCATCCCCCATAAACTCTGTTCATTTCAAATGGCAGCTGGGGACAATTAGGAGAATGAAGACTGGATTTTCAGTGAGCATAGTGATTCTGGCCACGTAAAGTATGCTCTGCCAGCCACAGGGACTGTCCTTCTACAGGAAGACAAACATTTTTGATGAGGACAGGATATGACTTACCTACCACTGGGAACTAACTCTCAAAATGCTTCATTTAGAAATGAGGACTTGCCTCCATGTGACAAAGAACCAGGTGATCCAGGTCTTTCTTGGAAGGCAGGAGCTTCATTCCGTCGTTCTAGACGGCTGCGTGTTGCGCCCTGCCCCACCCTGCTGGCCCACCAGCTCTTTGGGCTCTCCCTCATGCTTTCTTTAAGCTTTCTACATCTACTTTCATTCTCCTCTCTTCTTTCCCCAGTAAACCTAGTAACGGAGAAGCAGGAGGTGCACTTTTTGTTGACTTGAGAGTTGAGGAGTGAGGAGGTATTAGAAGGAAACTGTTTCAGATCTTGATTCCCCCTTTAGCCTCTGAAAGAGGTTTGTAAGCAGCCTGGACGTGCGGAGCTCAGGAGTGCCCATGGGATTTTGAGGTTAGGATTTCACTTCCATGCCTGCTTCAGGAAGCCAGAAAAGGAGTATAAAGCAGCATCTTTCTTACTTTAAAATGAGGAGATTAAATCACAGAGAATGAAAGTAAGTTATCTAAGAGCAACAGTAGCAGCCACAGAAAAACAAGTAATTGTTCTGATTTCCAGTCTTCTGCTCTAATTATACAAAAGCAAATGAATCACAATTGATTGGCTAGCCCAGTTTCCTGAGGGCAAACCTGAAGGCAGCTCTATGGCAACTGGCTTAATTCACAGAAGCATGGCTGCCGCCCTTGACTTCTCCCTCTTCAACCCCTGGGGCCAGTAGCTCAGGGAAAGAGGGAATGCACCAGCCTACACACCTTGAGGTGATAGAGCACGACACCTGTGCTGAGTACGTCGTCTTCCAAGGCCATTAGATGTGGCAGGCTGGAGTCAATGACTACCCCAGCCCTCCTCCTGTTGATGTCCACTCTGTAATGTTCCACAAGGGCCTTCCACTCATTCCACTTCTGGGTCCAGTCTTTAGTCAGCTGGTCTATCTGCAAAGAATGGAGGAGGCGGTTTTAGACACCCCGCAGGTAGAGGAGACTTAAGGTCTGAAGTCATCCTGGCCTGATTTCTCATGGCATTCCTTCCTCACTTTCCGCACTGTTACTATTCAAAGATCCACAGAGGCCCTTCCACATCCTCTGTGAGCTGTTTTCTAACATCTTTTCAATAAGCAAGTGTTAACTTTTATAAATAGAAACTCCCTCAGTAAATGTTATTTTTAAAGTTTTCTGCAACAAGTGCTATTGTTTCTATAACTCAAAAAAATGCCATAAATGTTATTTTTTTAATTAACTGAGATGTTAGTCATATGTCTATGTTTATAATTCCCCTTTCCCTATCCCTCTTCTATGTGATCCATACTGGGAATCCTTTTATGACCCAACACTTCTTTCCCAAGGTGCAGAACCTCAAATCCTAATATAAGCTTGTACAGGGCTCAAAGATGCACAAAGCACCAAGAGGAATATCCTCAGATAGAACGAAGACTATAAGAAACTGGTCTGACAGCTGTTTTAATACTTGTTACCTTTGGAGGGGTACTGACTGGAATGGGCCATGAGGGATCTTGGGCAGTATCAATAATATTGTATTTCTTGATCTGGGTGGTGGATATATGGCTGTGTGCAACCTTTGGAAAATCCAATGAGCTCTATGTTGTATTTTGTGTATTTTGTATATTTTATGTTTCTGCATGTACACCGTATTCCAATAAAAGTTCTATTTACAATTTCTAGAAGGAAGGAAGGAAGGAAGGAACAAATGAACGAACGAACGAACTGGTCTGAAAGACCATGTAATAATAACAATAAAATACTGAGGGCTTACTATGTATCAGGAACAGAGTTTAAAAAATATGTAGGGGCCGTCTATGTGGCTCAGTGGGTTAAGCATCTGACTTTTAATTTTTGCTCAGGTCATGATCTCAGGCTTGTGAGACTGAGTTCCATGTCGGGCTCTGCATTGGGCGTGGAGCCTGCTTAAGATTCTCTCTCTCTCTCTCCCTCCCAATTTCTCTTAAAAAAATTTATACACACACACACACACACACACACACACACACACACACACACACACACATATATATAAAATACAGCAAGTTAGAGACCTTAAGCTAAGCCCACCTGGGGAATGTGAATGAACAATGTTGAACGTAAGGTACTTTTTTCTTCTTTTGGTGGAAATGGATGCCCAGGCAGGAAAGTTATCCTGGGAATGGAAGAACTGAGAAAGCAGGAAAGGGACCTGGATTCACTAAGTACTTCTCTCATAAAAGGGATACTTGAGAAAAAACAAAGTATGCCAAGTTTAGATACAAGTGTTTTACATACTGTAGAAATGTTATTTCTAACATTATAATCATTGAGTTGAAATTTGCCAAGAGTGAGACTACAGGGCACCAGGAAAGGCTGGGTTGGGTTAGGACCTGGCATAGGTGAGCAGCAGGGCACTCTGACTTACAGTTGAGCCTTCCTGGCTCAGCTACCTGGAGGTACCACTGAACACACCTCCCCTTCTGGCTGGCTTTCATCACCTACCCCTTTACTGCCTAAGGTCAAAGTCCAGCAAGTGGCAGATTCAAGTCAAGGTCTGCCAGAATGTATAGTGTAAAACTGCTAATGAGCTTGAAATGATTTTGACTCTGTACTTTATCTTTTATGTATACAGAAGTGATATTTTCCGAACTGAAGATCAGAATGTATATTTAAGCATAGAATTATTAAGAAATGCCTGGATGTGTGATGTAGTCCTAAAGTTTAGCATGGGTAACAAAATATTGACATAACCAGGATACTTTATAATGTATAATGATGATGCAACAGAACACTAGGAATTGGGACATTTGGGTTGTGGTATCTAAATCTAACCTGTCACCAAATAACACCTGCCATTTCTTCCTTGTGTCTCCAGGAATCACCATTTAATCTAATCTCCCCAGGTGTCTTGTCCTTACCCTCATGGGGTCACAAAATTAGTCTCTTTCCTAGTTGATCTTTCTGCTTCCAATCTTCCCTCCCTTCGATTCATCCTCCACACAACTGTCATATTAATTTTCCAATATACACCTTTATTATTTCACCAACCTGGCTCAAGAAGCCAAGATTAATATTGTGAATGTCAAGTTCAAACCTCCTAAACTTGCCCTAAACTTACCTCTCTGCCATGACCACGTATTCTAGTTAGCTCGGTCTTCCTCACACTGTGTGCTTACACATGGCCTCCCACACCAGTTCATTCTTTCAGTTCCATGGCCTTGCTGAGATTATCCCATCCTCATCCCTTTCTTCCTATCTAACACACTCTACCGATCTCTCAAGGTCTAGTTCAAGTTCTCTAGCCTCCAGCCCCAGCACTGTGATGTCGGCACTGAAAATTCCAAGCCATAATGATTTCTTCCTTCCCTAAGCTCTTTTCATATAACTTATCTAGTTCATTACAGTTAACCATTCTCTAAATATGTTTCCAATTAGACTGCAAGCCACCTGTGGGAAGGAACTTCTTTCTATCTCTTGAAGCAACATGCTGAATACCTATTTAGTATGCAATGAATACATGTCAGTCAGTTGATTAACTGACTGGAAAACAATTTTTTTTTCTAGGCTACTGTACCTATCCAGAGGGAGTTATCATGAACCCCTAAGAGAACAAAGCAAAGAAAGCCAGTTATCAGCCCCTAAAGCAAACTCTTTCCCCACTCAAACCTCAGTGAAGACAAAAACTCTCTAAACTAGATAGAACCTCTCTGTCCTCACAAGGGAGCAGCCATGACTCAGGAATAATGGAGGGAGATGAGACCTACTACCAAGGTGATGTAAAGCATAACTGAGTCCAACCAGTACACCCACCTTCAATTCATTCTGGAGAATCAGCTCCTTCAGATTCTCATCCTTTTCCTCATTCAATGGACTGTAGTTTGTCTGCACAAAGACAGAGAGGTGCTTTGTGGGTCTCATCCTTACTCTTATGAAGGGAGAGAAGGGCAAATAAAGAAAAGACTTTATCATAAAATCAGAAACAAATCAGAAGTTTAAGTATTAGGGTTCACATTGGTACAAAGATGGAAAATTCAAAGAAACTTTTCTGGAGGGCCCCATTCCCTGAATCCACCTGCATACAGAATAAGGGCCATTTAGGCAAATGCCCTTTGGACAACAAAGATGATATAGTGAGGATGCCCACTCCATCTGAAACTACTCAGGTAATCAGTCATCCATGTCCTGTCTTTGCTCCTGCCTCTGTTCCACAAGCGTCCCTTAATTGAAAACACGGAATTCAGCAGGGTTCGGATTCTATGCAGAAGAAAAGCAGGCTTTGGGGAACAGAAAAGTTCTGATTGCCTGAATACCAGTTCAAAGCTCAGCAGCATGGCTTTCAGTCTTCCAATCTCTTCCCTGAGTTCTCTGATCAGTTTTATATTTGCATCCTGAAAAACAAAGAACTTGGTTTCACAAAGACTGATATCAGGCAACAAACCAGCTCTAAGATGCTACACAGGACTAGTTTGGAAAAAGTGGTTTACTCCTTTGGAGTAACTTCTGAGGCAGTCTTCTCAAAACATGGTCCTAGAACCACATCAACTCCACCTAAGAACTTGATAGAAATGCAAATTCTGCTCTCCCACCCACCCACCACCTACCAAATCAGAAACTCTTCAGGGCTGGGGCCCAGCTGTGGTTTAACCAACCCTCTAGGAGGTGATTCTGATATACACTCAAGTATGAGAATCGTTGCCCTTGAGCAGGAGGTTGATAGTAACACAAGTGCCAGCACATGTGTACGTAACAGATACTCTTCTTCCTGTAATGTGACTAAACTTAGTACCTACCTAATTATATTGCTTTTTAAAACAGTCCACAGATGGGCTATATAGGCCTGGCTACCAGTTTGTGATCCTGCTCTGAAACTTTTCACTGAAATTGCAAAGCATATAAGGAATTTTTTAAAAAATTTCTCATCATTACTCAACTTTTCAAAACAAATTCCTTAATATGCGCCCTTTTTAGCCCGAAACAGAGAAGTCACTGCAGTTTGCACAGAAACGAAATAAAATACAAGCATACATCAACATGAACTCAAAATAAAAGCAGAGAACACAAACTTTTAAATGATCTCCCTTAGGGTGGCAGTGGTACACCAGAGATCTTAAAAGGAAGGGTCTCAGAGAAATATCTAAAATAAATTATTCAAAAAGGCAACTGAATGAAGCCAGTAGATATGAGAGAAGGGTATGACACTGAAAGAAAGAATTCTACTCTGTCTTCATTTGGCAAAGTCAGGCAAGTTGGGGTGAGGGTGAAGAGAAAGAAATGAGAGAATAAAGGAACTTAGTGTAAACACCACCAGACCAAGACTTCAAATGAAGTTCTCACCTCATTTACCCGTGGCTTGTTGATGATGTGTTTGGCATTGGATGCATATCTCAGTGTGCTCATGGTCTCACTGTAGCAAGTGTGTGCAGGAGACACAGCTGAGGTGGAAGGAGAAAGTTTAAAATCACACCAAGCCCTTCTAACCCAGCCTATAACCACTTGCCTTACTGCTATTGTCCATGCTGTATTATAAGACCCTTAATGAAATGGGTGGTCATCACCCTTTCTTTGAGGCAGAGTACTAGTCCCAACACAGAACCAGCTCCAGCATTCCACTCACTAGCAACCATGATAGTCTTGGAGTTGCCTCCAAGACTGTCCTTCAGCAGCCAGGTCAATACGGAGTCCCGGTATGGGATGTAAGACTGCTTCCGGGAGGGCCCTGCTCCACTGCTGGTCCCAGAAGGAGAGCTAGGGATCCCACTGTCACCACCATCACTGGCTGCACTGCTGAGGCTCTGGCAGCTGCTGAATGCTTGAGAATTCTGGGCTTTAAAGACAACAAAATAATAAAAGTGGAAGAAAGGAATTGTGAAACATATGCATTAAAACAATGGTTGGAGAACACAAATTTAGTATCACACTTTGTAATCCCTCTCTGCATGATAGCATGCTACAAGTTTGAATCCTGAACTAAACTTTGGACTCAGGACACACACTATCTGAGCCACATGATTTTTCAGTCTCCCTTCTTCTTGAAATGAGGTTAGGATGATGACCACACAATGTTCTCAACTGCAGACACATGGTTTTTATGTCCTCAGTCAGAAGGTAACTTTATAAAATAAACCTTGTAGATGTCTACCCATTTTCATAAAATGAAAATATATGAGTTATTTTCCAAAGTCTCCCTCCCACTCTGATGATCCAGTCTATCAGCAAAATACCTAAGGTGGAGATGACAATTCCCAGAGTCACAAGAGACTTGTTGATATTGGCTCCTTCAGTAATGCGGTCCTTACAGTAACTGGGATCTGCTCTTTCACTAAAACAATCAATGAAAACAAAAATAAAAGCAAAGAAGAAGACACTGTCCTTATAATGCTGTTGAAAGACACTATCCATTATGTTGTATATTACATAAAAAGCCCACATGATAAATTCTTTTTAGAATTCACTACCAGAAAAAGTATTACCATCTTGTAATGAACTGGCATTCCTCCACTTCTCAGGCAATAGAAATCAAATAATTCATTATATTTTCTTTATTTTGGCTGCCAGAGCACTTTCAGCTAACTGTAATGCTCATTTACAATAATGATATTAGCATCAATATGCCCAATCTTTGTTTTAATTTCATCTATTAATGGCTTTATGGTATCTGTGTCATTATCTGTCAACTGTCTTAAATTCCTTTTTTTAAGTCAATGGAAAATATTAGAAAGTCATACTTCCAGGTGCCTGATAGTTTCTTCCAGACAGTACTTCATTTTTTCCTCCCAAAATGCCAGAGTTGCAGCTGACAGAGACAACACTTCATTTTTAAGGGAATGATGTACCATATTAATAATTTAGCAGTTTTAAAATAAGAAAATTTGCTTTATCTCATCTCATACTTTTTTATGACATTATGCCCAAGACCTTCTTCTTTCTGGATATACATGTGACTACAATTCATGCTTTCTTCTAATACTTAGAAGGTCTTATCTTCTCCTCAATGCCACAGTATTTTTAAAAGCTTTCTTTCCTTCCCTCCCCCCCCCCCCCCCGCCCCAGTAACACATAGGGCTGCATACAATCAATATTAAGACAGAGGGAAAAAGTGCGTTAACTCAATTACTTCCACTTAGAACAGTGTTTTTTGATCTTGGCTATACACTGCTATCACCTGGGCAGCTTCAAAAATTACTGATGTCTGCACTGCCTCTGACCTCACTAATAATGCAATTTATTTGATCAGAGGTGAAACGAAGGCACCGAGAATTTTTTAAAGGCCCAGGTGATTTTTATAGGCAACTAAGATTTAGAACCCTTGACACAGATTTTTTTTTTAGCCCCTGGAAAACTATAATTTCTTAACATAGCATTCAAAAATTTGTTTCCTTTGTAATTTTCTCAGGATGATCGAAATGTGAAAAAGAATGGAACAAGTTTATTCCCTGTAAAACGGGCAAGAACAAGGTCATTGTCAAGGGATTAATTCTCCTCGGCTTTGAAATCCTAATTACCTGCCTGCTAGGTCCACAAGGTTGATCTTGCTAGCAATTTCAGAGGGGAGGCTGTTCTCCAGTATTGCCTAAGGGAGAAAACACATTTAAAGCTTGTCATTTGGAACAGAGTGGTTTTCCCCCCATAGATGCCCTCCTAAACAAGGTGATATTTTGGATTTTTAGCCAAATCACTCAAGACATCTGTATTTGAATGTGCTCTGGACCAGATGAGCTGTCAAAATTTGATAATTCAATCAGTAAGCCCTGGGTCCTTACTTCATTAAAAATGTGGGCAGGACTTCCACACAGTAAATCCCCACAAAGTCCTCTGAGCAAAATTTTCAGACATTCCAGAAATTTTAGTACAATTTAGCAGGCAAATGCTCAACTCCCCTCCTGGGGGCTGACTCTCATCGGTAGAGATCCACAGCAGGTGTGGGGCCCCTGACGGGGTTTGTCTCTCCTTAACCAGAGCCACAGCATGTTGGCTTACCAGGGCAAGCACTCTACCTACATTCTCTATTCAGGGTATCCAGCCCTCAAGAGCAAAACTATTTTTCCTCTTTAAGAAAAAAAAAAATTAAGTGTGGGGTTTTGCTGTTTTATTTTAATGTCCTGCATCCATCACCAAAATCCAGTTTTAAAACATTTCTAATAACCCCCTAAATTCCAAGTCGGTTTGCAATCAATCTCCATTCCCATCCCTATGCCCAGGCAACCACTCATCAATTTTCTATATAAAATTTGTCTTCTCAGAATATTTCATACAAATGGAATCATACAAAGTCTGGCTTCTTTCACTGTACATAATTATTTCAAGATTCATCCATGTTGAGGCATGTATGAAAAGTTCACTCCTTTTTATTGCTGAATTGTACTCCACTGTATGAATACACCAGGTTTATTTATCCATTCACCTCTTCATGGACATTTGGGTTGTTTCCAGCTTTGAGCAATTACAAATAAAGCTGCTATGAATATTTGAGTACAAGTCTTTGTATGGACATACCATTTCTTTTCTCTTGGGAAAAATAGGTAGGTATGGTTTTGGATCATATGGTAGATATGTTTAAACTGTTAAATTCTTTTCCAAAGTTGTATCACTTTACATTCCAACTGGTAATATAGTGGATGAGAACTCCAGCTCCTACATATCAGGCCACGATTTAGTATAATCACTTTTTTGAATTTTAGCTATTTTAAAAAGCAGATAGTGGTATCTCATTTGATTTTAACTTGCACTCCCTTAATGATTAATGATTTTTGCAACTTTTTAAGCACTTAGTTGCCATCTGTATAATTTCTTTAGTTAAGTGTTGGTTTAAAATGTTTGCCCACTGTTTGGAGTTGCTTTCTTACTACTGAGATTGTTCTAGATATATCATGAATACAAGTCCTTTATCAGCTATGTTTTACAAATACCTGTGGCTTTTCTTTTATTCTCTTAATAATGTCTTTCAAAGAAAAGTTTTAAATTTTGACCAACGGCAGACTTCAATTTGTTCTTTTGTTCAATTTGTGTTTTTAGTGCCAGATCAAAAAAACCTCTGCCTAATCCAGGGCGCCTGGGTGGCGCAGTCGTTAAGCGTCTGCCTTTGGCTCAGGGCATGATCCCAGCGTTCTGGGATTGAGCCCCACATCAGGCTCCTCCGCTAGGAGCCTGCTTCTTCCTTTCCCACTCCCCCTGCTTGTGTTCCCTCTCTCACTGGCCGTCTCCGTCAAATAAATAAATAAAATCTTTAAAAAAAAAAAAAAAAACCTTTGCCTAATCCAATATCAAAGGTTCTTCCAAGTTATCTTCAAGTTTAATACTTTCAGGCTTTACATTTATGTCTATGATCTAGTGGAGTTAATTTTTAGATAAGTACAAGGTATGGATCGAAGTTGTTTTATTTGGGGGAGGGGGCTTATTTTTGTTTTAACATATGGATATCCACTTGTCCTACCAGCATTTGTTGAAAAGATTACACATTCTGCACTGAATTGCCTTTGCAAGTTTGTGAAAAATCAGTTGCCTATATATATATGGGTTTATTTTGGACTCCTTTCTATTCCATGGATCTATTTGTCTATCTTAACATTAACGTCACACTATCTTGATTAGCCTTTTATTTTTGCCTTAAAAATAACTGTATTAGGGGAAATTCCAACCATGTATGACACTAGAAAAAATAGTATAATGAATCCCCAGGTACCTGTCACCTATTTTCAACAATGATCAACTTACGGCCAGTCTCACTTTGCTTTTACCTGCACTTATTTCACCTAATCCACATTATTTTAAAGCCAATTCATCCCTCAACTTTCATCTGTAAATATTACAATATGCATCTCCGAAGGATAAAGATCCTCAAAAACACAATCATAATACCATTAGTATACCTAGAATATTATCAACAATTCCTTAGCATATCAAATATCTAGTCACTGTTCAAATTTCCTACTCAATTTTTTAAGTTTCTCTGAATCAGAATCCAACTAAAGTCCTACATAATGTGATTAACTGATGTATCTTTTTAAGGTAGATAACTTTAAATTTGAATGTACCATCATTTATTTTTTTCCAGTTTTATTGAAATATAATTGACACATGACATTTTATGTTTAAGCTGTATAACTTAATGATTTGATATATGTATATATTGCAAAAGGACTACCACAATAAGTTAACATCCATCACTTTACACAATTACAATTTTTTTGTCCTTGTGATGAGAACTTTTAAGATCTGCTCTCTTAGCAACTTTCAAATATACAATATAGCATTGTTAACTCTAGTCATCAGGTTGCACTTCACATCCCCATAACTTATTTACCTTATAATTGTATACTTCAGCTTTTTGCAGTATACGGTTTATCCTGGAGAATGGTCTATGTGCACTTGAAAATGTATTCTGTGGATGTTAAGTGTTCATTCAATGTCAGATCACATTGGTTGATAATGTTCTATATTCTATAAATCTTCTATATTCTTGCTGATTTCTGCCTAGTTGTTCTACCAATTACTGAAAGCAAAGTACTGAAATCTCCAACTATTGTAACTGAATTATTTCTCCTTTCAATTCTGTTGCTGTCTGTCTTACATTTTGGACCTCTACTGTTGGGAGCACGTACATTTATAATTGTTACATCTTTTTGATGTACAGACCCTTTATCATTATGAAATGTCCCTTTTTGTCTACAGTACATAATTGTCTTAAAATTTATTTTTTTGCCTGACACTAACATAATACTGTAACTCTGATGGTTGCTATTTACACGGTGTATATATATATATTTTAAATATTTTATTTATTTATTTGAAAGAGAAAGATAGAACAAGCACAAGTAGTCAGAGCAGTAGACAGAGGGAGAGAGAGCAGCAGGCTCCCCACTGAACAGAGAGCACGATGTGGGGCTTGATCCCAGGCCTCTGGGATCATGACCTGAGCCAAAGGCAGATGCTTAACCAACTGAGCCACTCAGGTGCCCCTACATGGTGTATATTTTTTCTATCCTTTTACTTTCAACATACTTGTATCTTTGAATAAAAGGTCTGTTTCTTGGAAACAGCATACAGTTGAGTTTTGCTTTTATCTGTCCATTCAACTTAATGTAATTATTGATGTATTCAGAATTGTATCTATTCTTTTTCTGTTTATTTTCCATGTGTCTCATGTATTTTTTGCACCTCTGTTCTTCCTTCACTGCCTTTTCTGTGTTAAATAATTATTTTTAGTGTACTATTTTAATTTCTAATTTTTGAATTATAACTTTGACCTACTTTCTTAGTGGTTGTTCTACAGATTACAATATGCATCACAACCCAACATGATCAATTCCAAAATAATACTAACTTGATTCCTATAAATATAGGAACTTTACTGCAATGTATCTTCCTTTCCTCTTCACTTCTTTGTGCTATTAGTGTCCTACATATGACAATGTATATATATGTGATATATATAATACAGCATTATAATTATTCTTTTATACAATCTTATTTTTTAATAACACTGGAAGAAAAACTAAGAAAATATATTTAAGTAGCTTTTTATATTAACCCACATATTTCCTATTCTCAGCATTTTTCATTCCTTCCTGTAGACTTAAGTTACTGATATTGCTTTCTCTCAGGCTGAAAGATTTCATTTGGTTCTCTTGTAAGGTAGGCTTGCTAGCAATGAATTCTGGGTTTTTTTTCTTTTTCTTTTTTTTATCTAGGAATGTTCTTATTTCATCTTAATTTGGGAAAATTAGTTTTGCTGCATATGGAATTCTTGGTTGACATTTTTTGGGTTTTTTTTTAAGATTGATTTACTGATTTATTTGACAGAGAGAAGAGAGATCACAAGCAGGGGGAGTGGCAGGCAGAGTGCGAGGGAGAAGCAGGATCCCCACTGAGCAAGAAGCCAACATGGGGCTCGATCCCAGGACCCTGGGATCATGACCTAAGCCAAAGGCAGACACTTAACTGACTGAGCCACCAAGGCGCCCTGGGTTGACAAGTTTTATTTCCTTTCAGCACTCTGTCTTCTGGGGTCCAATGTTTCTGATAAGAAGTCAACCATAATCATGTAATTGCTCTCTTGTATATCCTGAGTCAGTTTTCTCTAGCTGTAGTCAAGATTTTCTTTTTGTCTTTCAACAATTTGACTATAATGGTATGGATCTTTTTATGTTTATTTTACTTGGACTTCTTAAAATACTAGTATCTGTAAACTAATGATTTTCAACAACTTTTGGAATTTTTTGGCCACTATTTTTTAAATTTTTCTTATGGCTATTTTCTCTACTCTTTCTGGGATCCTCATTACACTTATGTTAACACATTTGCTATGGTCCAACAGGTCTGTGAGGCTCTGTACATTTTTCTTTAATCTTTTTATTCTATCTTCTTCAAATTGAAGGATTTATTTATTTAAAGACTTTATTTGTCAGAGAGAGAGAGAGAGTGTGCACAAGCAGGGGGAGCGGCAGGTAGAGCAGGCAGAAGGAGAAGCAGACTCCCCACTGGGCAGGGAGCCAGACATGGGGCTTGATCCCAGGACCCTGGGATCATGACCTGAGCCAAAGGCAGCTGCTTAACCAACTGAGCCACCCAGGCATCCCCAAATTGGATGATTTCTACTCAAGTTAGCTAGTTCTTCTGCCATTCTCATATCTGCTCAAGTCCCACTACTTTTTTGTTTCAGTTATTGTACACTTCAATTCCAAGACCCCCATTTTATTTAAGAATTTCTATGATTTTATTGAAATTTCCTAGAGTCACTGGCATCACGCTTTCCTTTAATTCATTAAACATGGTTTCCTTCAGCTCCTTGAACATATTTATATTAATTGCTTTGAAGTCTTTGTATGCTAAATCAAACATCTGGAGCACTTAGAATCAGTTTCCACTGACCGTTTCTGCCCCACACAATCATGGGTTGTACTTTCTTATTTCCTTTTGCATGTCTAATAATTTTTGGTTGAATATTAGACATTTTAGATAACATACTGCAACAACTCTGAATTCTGAATTTTCCATCTTGAGGGTGGTAGTGGTTGTTGTTTGGTTTCTCTGGTAACTTGCCTGGGCTAAAAAAATCTCTAAAATCTCCCCAGCAATATGAAGCGAAAGAGGTCTCTTTTCAGTTTTTTCCTTTAGTTGTTTTTAATTCTAAGCTTGGCCTTTTGGAGGCCACCCTCTGTCTGCATAGCTGAGTGTTCACCAAAGACTGGTCAAAAGTTATAATCAAACACCTCGAGCCAGTAAGGTCTCTATTCTCTGTTGATGGGTCTATGTGTGGCCTGGGAAATGCATTAAAAGTTCAGGTTTAGATTTAAGTCCTGCTCAATACAGGATATGTGAAGACCTTATTAAGCCCACTATGGCTGCATCAGTTTCCATCCCCAGATAATCTGCCAGTTCATTTCTTGCCTGACCCAGACCTACAATCTCAGGCTAATGGAGCCACTGATCTCCTTGTTAGTTTGCCAGCAAGAGAACCATTCTGACAATGGTCCAAACCAAGTGAACTCCTCTAGCAGTGGTAGCAACAAAGTTGCTGGTTTTCACCACCTTCCATTCCCTGATTGAACTACCTCACTGACAGAGACAGGGAAGGATGGGAACAGCCCAAGGCAATACACACAGATCTGCACTATTCTTACCTGTAATTTAGTAGTTTTCTTGAATAAATGTCTTGGTCTATTATATGATTCTGGTCTATTTTTAGAGCAGAGAAATGGTTGTTTTGACAGTTTTTTCCAGGTTTATATAGTTGCTTTTGGGGGATAATATTTGTTGACCTACTCACTCCTAATAGAAGTAAATCTTCTACTTTTTCATTTTAATGCTTATTTTCATGCCAATCTTCCTTCTTATTTTAATGCTTATACTGATCATATGAGATATAAAAGTACTTTGAAATGTTAAAAGTAAAATATAAGTTGAATATATTTTGATTAGTTTTTATGAAACTGCCTCTACCCTTTCTGGTGTAGGGCTTAGTAGATTGTATGTGGGTCCTCCTTATGGCACTAGGTCATAGGAGAGGACCTGTAAATGAAAAGGTAGGAAAAAGGAAAAGAAATAGGAAGAACACAAGAAAGCAGTCAAAAGGGACTAGGAAGGAAGAAATCTAAGCAAATAAAGGGGTAACCAACCTGTGTATAGTAGATAGTAAAGATGGCATGGGATCTGCTGCTGGCCTCATGAACATGAGTAGCTGCTGTGATTCTGTGTACATAAAGGAAAACAATTAGGATAAGTATTGTTTATGCATGGTGGATCCTTAAGAATCCATGGGGAACACAAGAAATGTTAGTGCCAAGGTTCACAGGTGAGAATCATAAAATATCCATATTTAGTCCAGTTTAGTTAGGAGGGTGGTCCAAAGATGGAAAAGCAGCATTCTAGGTACTGATATCTGAGAATAAAAGGCAGTGTAGCTTCATATTAAACCACATTAGAACATTTTTTAAGCAACAGAAGCAAAAATCGGAGTTGAAAAGGGGAATACTAGAATGTCATCAACCTGGAAGAATACCCCTAAAACAGACCCATTTAAGTAGGATAAATGGAGGTAGAGAGCTTACTGGAGAAGCGTCAAAGACAGAGAAAGTAAAATGTGATTAAACAGTAATTATTAATCTTACAGTATCAGAAAGGGATTTGAAATGAGATTTTGAATTGTGTCAATATCATACTTAAACCAGGTGAAATTCATAACCTTCTTTAGAAATTTATTGCAATATTAATCTTTAAAGTCAGAGGAGTCATCCCTTCCTCTAAATCTAAGTCAATCATATTTCAGTTTAAGATCATGTCATTGACTTCTGTTCTCAGAGGAACTGGAGAATTGAATAAGAGTCAAACTCCAAAGGCAGGTCTCATGACTCAAGGACAGAAAAGGTGAAGCCTGACACTTAAAGATCAAGGAACCCAGGGTATCCTGAAGACCAGAGGCAAGTGCCTCCAGGATAGTTCCATGAAAACCAAGGAGTAGAATGTTAAATTTAAAGTTCTTCCTTAATGGTCAATTAACGTGGACTTGCTACTAATAGGGTAAAAAGAAGACTAACTCCCAACATTTTTTCCAGGTAAAAAAGACTATTCTTTCAGGCATATACTAATAACAGTCTGGGTATTTCCTAGTAACTAACAATAAGGAAATGTTATCACAATTTACAATACCTTATAGGAAAGTCTACAGTGCTTATTCATAGCAGATTCAAAACAGTCTTTTTGGGGGAGTCTTTACAAGTATGTAAAACTAGAAGAAAAATGGTTTTCTGAAACACTTTAAATGATATTGGATCTTATTTCTATGAAGCCTACAGAGAGGACAATGCAGGCGTGAATCTTTTCTTCGGTCAAAAAGTTATATGTTATAAGACAAAGCAAAGGATAACTCTGGGCTTACTGCCTAATATTATTATATCCAGAACAAACTCCAGCTTTACTACTAGTAAGAAATGCACAAAATCTTAGCCACTGCCCCTTAGCCTGGGTACATTACTGAGAAATGGTTCTGAGAAAGGCCTCCTGATTGTGAATGTGGGGAAGCTGCAGGGAGAAGTACTCCAAAGGGGGATGAGCACACAGGAAAGAAGAATGAGACTGAAAGAAGGACAGCAACAAATAAACCTGTTACCTGTTTGCTATTCCCTCCTCCAAGAGTTGAATTACTTGCTTATAGTTGGTAACTACATGTTGAGATAAACCTATCAGATTTGTGAGGGAGGAAAAAAGAAAATAAAATATTTGGTAAAGTTAACTTCTTCCTGTAGGTCATTAACTTTATCCTATTTTAATCATTTGATAGACAAGAATGAGAGAACTTGACTAAATTCCTTAAGATAATAAATTAAACCAACAAATTTTTATGGGAAGCATTATGATAGGCTCTGGAAACACAGGTCTCTGCCCTCACAGAGAATGTAGTCCAGAATTCATAGAGTGGTTATGCTAACAACAATTCAGCTATATAGGGTAAAAGAAAAGTTCTTATGTTACCTCATTTGGCCCTCTCAAAATTGCTGAGGTAAACAGATGCTATGTGTCCCACAAGATGGCAGACTCCATTTGGCATGCAAAACATACAGTACATATGTCCCTACCCAAACACAGTTTACAATCATAAGAAGTTATACTATACAACATAATATGGCCAAATGCCACAGGAGTAGAAGAGATAATAAATGCTAAGGCAATCAGAGGAGTGGCCAGGGCAAGCACCATGGAGGAAGTGAGACTTGAATTTAGTCACTGAAGAATGGGTAGGCTTCAGATAGCTGAAGAGGAGCTTAGGATATGAAAGTCAGTCTTTGTGGGTGATTATTGACCAAATCAAAAAGTGCCTTCACAACTGAATCAGAGATATAAGGACAAACTAACTTTGGTGGCTCATCAGTAAATATAATTACACTAGAAATTAATAACGCAATTTCAGCACTGACTGGATTTCTTTATATTAAGAAATTACTGTTAAAACCACAATGAGATATCACCTCACACCTGTCAGAATGGCTAAAATCAAAAACACAAGAAACAACAAATGTTGGTGAGAATGTAGTGAAAAGGGAGCCCTTGTGCATTACTGGTGGAATGCAAACTGGTGCAGACACTGTGGAAAACGGTATGGAGATTCCTTAAAAAATTAAAAACAGAACTACCATATGGTCCAGTAATTCCACTATTTACCCAAAGAATACAAAAACTCTAATTTGAAAAGATATATGAACCCCTATGCTTATAGCATTATCCACAATAGCCACAATATGGAAGCAGCCCAGTGTCCATCAATAGATGAACAGATAAAGAAACTGTGGCATAGATATACAATTGAATATTACTCAGCCATAGATAAGAATGAAATCTTGCCATTCGCAAAAACATGGATGGGACTAGAGATTATAACACTAAGTGAGATAAGTCAGAGAAAGACAAATACCATATGATTTCACTCATGTACGGAATTTAAGAACCAAATGAACAGAGAAAAAAAAGAAATAAAAAAATAGACAAATATTTGGAGAACAAACTGATGGTTATTGGAGGGGACATAGGTGGGGGAATGGATGAAACAGGTGATGGGCATTAAGAATTCCTTATCATGATTAGCACTGAGTAATGTACAGAATTGTTGAATCACTGTATTATATACCTAAAACTAATACAAGACTGTATATTAACTATATTGGATATAAAATAAAATTTAAAAATAAATTCTACAACAGAAACTAATGATACACTGTATGTTAATAAAATGAATTTAAATAAAATAAAAAATAAAAATTGAAAATAAAATAAAATAATAAAATTATTATTATTTAGATGTTATAATAATTTTGTGGCTATGTTTTTTAAAAATCATGCTTATCTTTTAGGGCTATGTCCTAAAATATTATAGATGAATTGATGTGACATCTGTAATTTGCCTCAAACAACACAGGATGAAGGGAAGTGGACAGGAATACAGATAGAAATGGCCAAGGCTTAATGATTATCTTAACTGGGTAATGGGTACACAGGGGTTCATGATATTAGCCTAATTTTGTGTATGTTCAAAATTCTCTATAATAAAAAGAGTTTAAATTTTTAAAAATATTTATTTATTTATTTGAGAGAGAGAGAGAGCATGTGAGCAGAGGGGAGGGGCATAGGGAGAGAACCCCCAAACAGACTACCTGCTGAGCATGGAGCCCAACACGGGGCCCAATCTCACGACACTGGGATCACGACCTGATCTAAAACCAAGAGTTGGACACTTAACCAAATGATCCACCCAGGTGCCGCAAAGAGTTTTAAAAATTTAACCAAGAATGGAGACTTTATGCTTTGGGTAATGGCAAATGAGATAACACAAACCAATCCTTCCAGTAAAGACTATTAGAAAAATCTGGACAAAATATTAAAGACATAAGCTTTAAGGCACAGAGGGCTAACCAGGTAGCAAAAATTTTCTAGGCCATATATTGGGGGAAGATGGAAGTCCAGAGAAATGAGGCCAGCATTTGGAGACACTTTTCCTCTGAAGTCATTTGCCATATCTTGAGGGCAACTGACTGAGAGCAGTTCTCTTGACAACCTCACATGCCTAGGAAGATACAGACCATAGTCCAGAGCCTACTCAGAGTTGCCCTATAGAATCCTACTTGAGTTGGAAACCAAAAGGGCTAAAACAGAGGAATAAGGTTGAGTTAGAAGTAAGCAGCCTTTGGGGTGCCTGGGAGGCTCAGCTGGTTAAGCGTCCATGGTTAAGCTTTTGATTTCCACTCAGGTCGTGATCTCAAGGTTGTGAGATTGAGTGCCGCATTGGCTCCACGCTGGGCATGGAGTCCGCTTAAGGTTCTCTCTCTCCCTCTCCCTTTGCCCCTCCCCTATCTCGCAAAAAAAAAAAAAAAAGTCTTTGAAGGGACTGCAGCTCAGCTTTTTATTTCTATAAACAATTAAGCAAATACCATCTGGCACAAAATTATAACAAACCAAAATCCAAGTATACCTGGCAATAAATAAATGAGAACCAGCAAAAATAGATGCAAGAAAAATTCAGATATTGGGGTTAGAGTAACTTTAAAGTATCTCTGCTTGCCATTTTCAAGGAACTGAAAAATAAGATTATAAATTTTCAGAGAAAATTGAAAGCTGTAATGAAAGGATCAAATGGAGATCTGGAAAATAAAAAGTACTAAAGTAAAAAGTATTCAATATCTAAGTTTAATAGGTTAGACATAGCTGGAAAAAAATAGTGAACAAAAAGATAGGTCAGAATCAAATACCCAAAACAAAGCACAGAAAGACAAAATATAAAAAACAGAGATGAGAGGGGAAGAATCAGCACATACAGGGAATAGATCTAACACACCTGTAAGTGGAATTACAAAAGGAATGAGTGGAGTAAAAGCAATTACTAAAACAATAGCTAAAAAATGCCCACAACTGATAAAGAGGTATTAAACCACAGATTCAAGAAGCACGTGCGCGCGCGCCGCGCGCACGCACGCGCGCGCACACACACACACACACACACACACACACACACCTGAAAATCTACTCCTACGTACTCCATGGTAAACTGGTGAAAACCAAAAACAAAGAGAAAAATCTTTTTACTCTACGATTTTATTTATTTATTTGACAGAGAGCACAAGGAGGGGGAGCAGCAGGGAGAGGGAGCAAAGAACCCAATACGGAGCTCAATCCCAGGACCCTGGGATCATGACCTGAGCCAAAGGCAGATGCTTAATCAACAAAGCCACTCAGGTGCCCCCCAAAGAGAAAAATCTTAAAGGAATTACTGAGAGATTATTTCTCAAAAGAAACAATGGAAGGCAGAAGACAATGGAATAAATTTTAAACGGTGAAAGAAAATAACTACCAACTTAAAATTCTATACTCAATGAAATTCTCTTCAAGAATAAAGAAGAAATAAAGATAATTTCAACCAACAGAAAGTGAAGAGAATTTGTCACTAGACCTACAATGGAAGAAAGACTAAAGATTATTCTTAAGGCTGAGGGAAAATCCCAGAGAGAAGGTAGGACATTAAAAAAAAAAAAAAGGTAGAGCCACAAAAATGGCATATAAAGAAGGGATAAATGGAGTTCAAGTCTTCTAAGGTTCTCTCATTGTCTAGGAAGAAGTCAAAGAACCAGCTAATACTAAACTTTAATTCAATGATCCATGTTGTAATCTTTACAGGAACTACTAAGATAATAGTAAGACAATGTACAAATAGTAAGCTAACAGAGGAGAAATACAGACTTTTAAAATTTAACCCAAAAGACATGAAAGTAGGCAAAAGGAACATAAAACAAAATGTAAAGAAAAAACACATGGTGATAAATTTAAACCTAATTAAATTAGTAATTATATTAAAAATAAACAGACCCACATACTCAAAAGATCAAAATTGTGATGCTACCTAAAAGAAAGCAAAAGCCAAATAAATATTTTTGTAGGAAATGCATCTAAAACATGTACAGATAGGTTGAAAGCACAAAAAAGATAAAAATGCAAAAACTAACCAAAGGACATTGATGTGGATGGAACTGGAGGGTATTATGCTGAGTGAAATACATCAATCAGAGAAAGCCAATTATCATATGGTTTCACTCATATGTGGCATATAGGAAACAGCACAGAGGATCATAGCGGAAGGGAGGGAAAACTGAATGGGAAGTCACCAGAGTCATGACAGTGAGACCAAGAGTCACAAGCTCTAGCGACTGAGCCAGCCAGGTGCCCCAAAGAAGTCCTACATTTAAATGACTCCTTATACATAAAGTGTAAGAGGATGGGACGCCAGGGTGGCTCAGTCAGTTAGGCATCTGCCTTCAGCTCAGGGCATGATCCCAGGGTCCTGAGATAGATTCCTACAGTGGGCTCCTTCCTCAGCGGGGAGCCTGCTTCTCCCTCTGCCTGCCACTCCGTTTGTGCTCTCTCTGACAAATTTTAGAAGTATATCTTTAAAAAAAAGTGTAAGAGAATATTACACTTCATACAAAAGCATCTTTAAAATTTAGAAGGAATAGATTTTTCTTAGAAAAATACAATCTACTGGGATGCCTGGGTGGCTCAGTCAGTTAAGTGCTCAACTCTTGATTTCCGCTGGGGTCATGATCTCAGGATTGTGGGATTGAGTCCCCCATCTGGCTCTATGCTGGGAATGGAACCTGCCTAGGATTTTCTCTCCCTCTCCCTCTCCCCCTACACCCCCTGCTCTGTGCGGTCTGGAGAAAGAAAAATACAATCTACCAAAATTGATGCAATAAACAGAGTATCTGAAAGAAATCAAATATAGAATTTTAAACCTTCTCACAAGAAAACACAGCTGGCTTTGCCAGGAAATTCTACCAAATATTTAAGGAGGAAATAACCCCGATCTTACAAAAAACCTTTCACAAAATAGAAAAAGAGTATATCTCAGTTCATTTTAGGAAACAAATACAATGCTTATACCTAAACCTAAGGAGGGAGAAGCAGAAGAGAAGAGGGAGAAATAGAGGAGGAAGAGAAGGAACAGGACAAGGAGGATGATTAATTTCACTCTTGAACATAGATGCAATAAGCCCAAATAAAATATCAGAAATTCAAATCCAGCAACATATAAAAAGAATAATATATCACAACAAAGCTGGGTCTATTCCAGGAATGCGAGATTGCTGTAACATTCAAAAATCAATCAGTAGGATAAAGAAGATGTGGTATATATATACAATGGAAGATTACTCAGCCATCAAAAAGAATGAAATCTTGCCTTTGCAGTGATGTGGATGGAAATAGAGGGTTATCAGGCTAAGTGAAATAAGTCAGTCAGAGAAAGACAAATACCATATGATTTCAGTCATATCTGGAATTTAAAACAAAACAGATGAACATAGGGGAAGGGAAGGAAAAATAAAATAAAAACGGAGACGAATCATAAATGACTCTTAACTGTAGGAAACAAACTGAGGGTTGCTGGAGGGGGGTGGGTGGGGTAATGGGGTAAATGGGTGATGGGCATTAAGGAGGGCACTTGATGTAATGAGCACTGGGTATTATATGCAACTGATGAATCACTAAATTCTACCCTGAAACTAAACACGATATGTTAACTAAATTGAATTTAAATTAAAAAAAATTAAGTATTTCCTCATCTACAGGAAAAAAAAACCAAAAACCAAAAACCAAAAAAAATCAATCAGTATAATTAACCACATTAGCAGGATAAAGGACAAAAGTCATATGCTATAGAAAAGCATTTGTAAAACCACGGTAATTTTTTAAAAAGATTTTATTTATTTATTTATTTATTTATTTATTTATTTGAGAGAGAGAAAGTACAGAGTGAGAAGCAGACTGCCACTGAGGAGAGCCAGATGCAGGATTTGATCCCAGGACCCTGAGTTCATGACCTGAGCTAAGGGCATATTAGCCGGCAGAGCCACCAAGGCATCCCAAAACATAGTAATTTTATTAAAACATTTCTAGCACCCCTTCTATTTCCCTTCCCTACACAATTTAGTCCTAAAATTACCAAGTTGAACAGAGCAAGGCAGACAAGCATGAAGGTGAGGGCCTGCAGTGATGCAGAGCAGAGTGAAGAACCTGAAGGGAGGGGGAGGGCTTCCACATAGGGCTTGCCTGGTACGGCCGAGACTAAGCCTGAGCAGGGTGGAAAGGGTATCCACACAAAGGAAAGGCCTGGCATGAGAGTGGGGTGAGGAGGGTGACCACACATGTGGCAGCCTGGCCCAGAGAGTCAGAGCCTGAGGGGGCTGAAGGGAGCATCCTCTATGAAGGCAGCCCAGGCATGGTGAACAGGGCTTCCATGTCAGAGGGGGGAGGTAGCCCAGCAAAGGGATACAAAGACCAAGAGAGGTACAGAAAGCACCTGCACAGTGGGGAGCTAAGGGACAGGCAGCCCCACACAGAGTACTGGAACTGTGGTGGCAGGGCCCAGCAGAGGGTGTCTAAGCACAGCCAGGTGAGGCAGGTACCCACCTGAGAGAGAGGAGAACAATGGCAAGGAGACTGATTATATGTAGGAGGGCAGATCAAAGAAGTAATTCCCCTGTTAAATAAAGGAATTACAGGAGCGCCTGGGTGGCTCAGTCAGTTGGGCATCCTACTCTTGGTTTCCACTCAGGTGCAGTCGTGGGATCCATGTCGGGCTCTGCACTCAGAGAGGAGTCTGCTTGAGATTCTCTCCCTTTTCCTCTGCCCCTCCCTTCATTTGCATTCTCTCTCTCAGATATATAAATCTTTTTAAAAAATAAAATAAAGGAATTACAAATATGAAAAGGGAGAAATCGAGAATAAACTCTGCTGTGTTGGACTGCAATTAGAGGTACTGGCGTGAACACAGATTACCTAGCCCTGTCCACTCAGAGGGACTACAAGTTGCAATATTAATAACAACAGGCATACCTAGCACCTACACCTTAGCTTTAGCTTCTAAATACTATTCCCCAGTAAAAAAGAAGAGGTGTGATAAATAAAAATAAAAAGAAATGACTGATTCCAAGACTGAGGCAAAGAAAGTAGAAGATGAGCCTGGAACACATCTGTGCCGGAAAACAAGGAGGTGCTCAAAGAGTAACAGTGATCTGTCAAAATGTCACAGAAGTGCACTTGAAAGGGATTCCATTGACTAAATCTGGAATAATTTGAGCATCAAAAATTTAAAAAATCACAGTAACAGAAGATAATTCATTGAATAAAATAGATAAGCATGAATCTATACTGACATAAATAAATACATCCAAAACTGGATGAAGATGGGATGTGTACATGATTTCACAGTACTGCCCACAAATACTTGTTGATTACAAAAGGAAAACAGCAATTTTTTATTGAAGGTTGCCATATATCACCTTCATAATCATGAGTTATGGGATAAATCAAAGTTGTACACCACTTGATGGTTGTAAAGTTCATGAAAGTTTAAGAGAGACCAAGGAATCTTTCCAGACCAAAGAACACTAGAGAGACACTATAACAAAATGCAACACGTGATTCTCAAATGGGCAATTATTGGGACAATTAAGGAAATTTAAATGGGCTTTAACCATTAGATGGTGGTAACATGCCAAAGTTAATTTCCTGATTTGGGTGGTTATGTTGTAATTATACAGGAGAACATTCCTGTTTGGAGGAATGGAGGGAAAATATCCTAAAATAATCAGGGGAGATGAGTCATTAGATTGGCAATTCACTCTCAAATGGTTCAAGAAAAAAGATCTTTAGGGGTGCCTGGGTGGCACAGTCGTTAAGCGTCTGCCTTCGGCTCAGGGCGTGATCCCAGCGTTCTGGAATCGAGCCCCACATCAGGCTCCTCCACTAGGAGCCTGCTTCTTCCTCTCCCACACCCCCTGCTTGTGTTCCCTCTCTCGTTGGCTGTCTCTGTCAAATAAGTAAACAAAATCTTAAAAAAAAAAAGATATTTATACTGTACTTGTAACTTTTTAAAAAGTTTAAAAAGTTAAAAACAAAAACTCTTAAAAAAACTAGGAAAGGGGTGCCAGGGTGGCTCAGTCCGTTAAGCATCCGCCTTTGGCTCAGGTCATGATCCCAGGGTCCTGGGATTGAGCCTCAAGTTTGGCTCCCTGCTCAGCGGGGAGCCTGCTTCCCCTCTCCCTCTGGTCCCTCCTCTGCTTTTACTATCTCTCTAATAAATAAATGAAATCTTAAAAAAAAAAAAACAAACTAGGAGAAAAAGAGAATTCCCTTAATCTGCTAAGGCAGTGTTTCTCAAAGCTGGTCCAAAGACTAGGGCCAGTTCTCAAACTATTATTAGTACAATGAGATAGGTACAGAAATTGAGATTATTAGCAACATTTACAACAATGTGACAGTGATTTTATATCTTACGAACTTGTAAAAAGAATTTGGGCTTGTAATTAAGATGTCATTTTCATTTTTCTAGTAATTCATCTTTACTTTACCTAAGTGTTAGTTTGCCATACACTGGAATTTTAAACAAACAAATAAAAAACACTCGGTTCTTCGTAGGGCACCTCGGTGGTGCAGTCAGTAAAGTGGCCAGCTCTTCATTTCAGCTCAGGTCATGATCTCAGGAGCCCCACATTAGGCTCCACGCTCAGCAGGGAATGTACTTGAGGATTTCTCTCGATCCCCCTGCCCCTCCTCCCACTTGCACACATGCACACACTCTCTCTCAAATAAATAAATCTTTTTAAAAAAACAAACAAACCTGGGCTGGGTTAGCATGTGATGGATATTAAGGAGGGCATGTACTGCAATAAGCACTGGATGTTATACACAAACAATGAAGCATGGAACACTACATCAAAAACTAATGACTAACATAAAAAAAAAAAAAAAACCTCGTCCTTTGTTACATTTTTACAACTGTGTGATAAAGAATATTTATTAAAAACAAATGCTATAGCAAACTTCATACTTAATGGTATAATGTTGAAGCTTTCCCCTGGAAACAAGACTAAATACTACTAGCACTTTTATTTAATATGGTACCAGAAGTCCTAGTAAGTGCAGAAAGACTAGGGGAAAAAAGCTTAAAGAATTAAAAAGAGAGAAAAGAATTAAAAAGAAAAAAACTTTTATGCAGATTGACACAAAGAAAATACAAAAAATAATATTTTTTGGCAATGCAATTACCTACCTCCAACACCTCCTGCTTTGTACCTATCCCTTTATGTTAAGATAAAGGCCAAGGCAAAAACACATTATCTTTTTTTCACTTAAATGACACCTCAGACCCTGTAACCACTGGCCTCTTATGTGTGCTTTGTGCAGGCCTGTGTACATTTCAGATTTCAACTTAACCGGTCATCTAATAAATAAACTTTTAAATGGAATGTAATAGGCTACCCCTTTCCTTTCCTTTGATTTAGGCAACTATCAAGTTCTAGCTCACAATTCTGAACTAGAACTCTAAGTTCTTATGTCTTCATTACTTCCTGTGACACCCTGAATAGTATAGGTATCTAGCAGGTATCCAATAAATGCCCATAGAATTGGTTTCAAGCAGAAACCACTTTCCACTTGGGAATTATATTCACAGAATATATGAGCCCGAAGATAGAGATACATAGACACAGAAATAGGCAGGCAGGTAGATAATATAAATAAATGAATGAAAAAGCAAACATTAAAAAAACTAAAAGTTTGCTGTCAGGTGCTTGGGCGGCTCAGTCAGTTAAGCATCCGACTCTTGATTTAAGCTCAGGACACGATCTCAGGGTTGTGAGATCAAGCCCTGTGTCAGGTTCCATGCTCAGCAGGCAGTCTGCTTGAGATTCTTTCCCTCTCCCTCTGTCCTTCCCTCTGCTTGCACACATGCACGCTCTCTCTCTCAAATAAATAAATAAAATCTTTTTAAAAAGTTTCCTGCAATGCCATCAGAAGATAGTAATAGAAATAATAGTTCAGTGTGACTATTCTGGTTCTTGGCTTCCATGGATGGCACTATACTACTTGAGTTCAAGGCTCCTTCACTAAGAAATGTGGGGACTATTGACCTATATTTGTCATGATTTGAGAAATTCCAGACCAACTTTCAAAAATGTGTAACTCAAAGGACCTAAGAGACCTTTTGCTGGGTAGAATTATTTTCTACCAACTATCTTCCCCCCTGACAAGGGTTCACTCCATGAAGGTCCAAAAGAGCCCTGAGATTTCAGTCTGGTTCCTGTCACTAGCACCGAAGCTCAATGACCTTGTATAAGTTCCTACCTTCTCTGGGTTTCAAGTACTATGCTGATCAAAGAATCTACAATCACAGGTCTCCTTGCTGTACAGGATTCTATCCCACTCATCTCCTCCTATCCTAGGCAAGTTTCCCAGTTCCAACCCTGCTCCAACCAGCTGTGTGATTTTGGGAACACCCTGTAACTTCTTGCAGCTTCATTTTAGCTTCTGTGCAATGGGGACACTTGGACTACATCTGAGGTCTCCTCTAGTTACTGCCCCTACCACACACACACACAGACACATTAAAATAAAATACAAAGGTAAGAAATTTTGACACTACTCCATCAACTCCTGGTCTGCCCTCAAAGTACTGCTTTACACAGAAATGTACATTCACAGAGTTTTATGAAGTAAACTTCACTGGCTCCCAGCAAAGCAAATGGTATTTGTTTTGTTTTGTTTCCAGGCTGCTGTTTATGATGGAACATTTGGGAAAAAACACAGGTGGCAGAATCAGTGACTGGCACACTCCATAAGCCATGCCCTGATAAAAAAGAGACCCGCTCTTGATCTTGCATGTCCCTTGCTTTGTCAGGATTTAAATTAGCATATTTCTGAAGGAACAGAAGCATAAAATTCATGTGTTGCTTTTTATAAGTGGCCTGAAAGGGTAAAAACTTCCTCCACAAAAGAACACAACTGTTCCTACTTAATAGTAAGACCTAGCCTAACAGAGTAAGACGATGGTACCAAACACCAAATATCAGCACTTAATAAGGAAGCAGCTCAGACCTGTGCCATGTGTGACATCTCCTCATCTCCCTTTTGCCACCAGTGAGAGGAACTACCCTGAAAAGGAGATGAGCTGACATAAGACTCAGTCCAGGTGGTCTGGACCTGGCACCAGAGACCCCACCTTATTTCATGCCACTTCCCCCCTCATTCTCCATGCTTTAGACACACTGGCCTCCTTGAAGCCACCAGTCCTTCGGGCTCTTGCTCATGCTGCTCCTTCTAGAAGAATCACTCTTCCCCTCACCTACACCATTCTTCACATCATCGGTTCCTGAATCTCCTCAAAGCATTTCCTGACCATGCCATGCAGATGGACTATTTACACTGCCCATTGTTCTTTCCTATCACAAGATCTAATTATTTATTAGTCTTTATCACAACTTGTAATTAAGTGTTTTTTTTCTGCCTCACCCCCACAAGACTATAAGCCTGCCTTCTGAGGGCAGGACTGTCTCTTCCATTTATTGTTACTTATCCAACATCTAGTACAGTAGGTGGAACATAGCAAGTTTCATTATACATTTGTTAAATGAATCAGTGACCATTTGGAAAGCTTCCCAGAATTCAGTTTGGTCTCAGACCTCCAAGACCACAGTGGCTCACCTTGTACATACGGCCCCATCTCTGGATGCTCTCTGACACGCAGAGTGTAGGACTTTTTTTGATCAGATTGCTTCAGCAGATCCCGTACTCGTTCATTATAGATTTCCAGGAAACTAGAGGCATGTAGAACAAGGCACATAATCAGATTTTGGAAAATATTGACATATTCACAAAATTACATTTTGAAAAAAGGCAACATAGTTAGATTTGGGAAAAAAGTGGAGAAAACACTAAGCCAAGAACCAGAGGGCCCTAATTCTTAATCTAGTTCTACCTCTGACACTCTAAGACCTTGACCATGCCAGGGTTCTCCCTTGAGTTTCTTTCTACGTGTGCACAATTGTGTTGCCACATTAGCTGTCATCACTTCACAGTCGTAGGTTTACAATGTCAGTCCTGATTCAAATTTAGCCTTCAAGAGGCTATTTCAGCATGGTTTTGGGGTATGCTGTCACCAGCCTATACCTTGATCAGGCCACCAGAGCACAGAGTTTACAGGCTTGTTTCTTTCTTTCTTTTTTTTTTTTAAGGCACTTTTTTTTTTTAAGATTTATTTATTTATTTGTTTGACAGAGAGACAGCCAGCGAGAGAGGGAACACAAGCAGGGGGAGTGGTAGAGGAAGAAGCAGGCTCCCAGTGGAGTAGCCTCATGTGGAGCTCAATCCCAGAACTGTGGGATCACGCCCCGAGCCGAAGGCAGTCGCTTAACGACTGTGCCACCCAGGCGCCCCTACAGGCTTGTTTCTTAAGTGATTTTTCAAACATGATCTTTGAGCTCTAACTGTTCTTTTTTTTTTTTTTTTTTTTTTTTTTTTTTCCCCTGTGAAGGCATCTTTAGGGCCACTGCTAAGCAATGAGGAGAGCTAAATGAAAAAGATTCTGGTCCCTACCCCTAATTTAAGTAGGACAGTTCTCATTTTAACTGTTTTATACACTGGGATTCTGTTTAAGATATGGTCTATCTTATAGGTACCTGCTGGTATTTTATTCCTTTTTAAAATAATAACATAGCTACAATTCTTAATTAAAAGCAGCAAAGATTTTGTTAAATAAGAACACAAACTTCTCACAGAAGTCTTCCTCATCAGAACACAGATGTTTGCCTGTGAAGCCAGAGGCCATAAAAAAACGCCTCCTGCTCAGACGAACTCTGTGCACACTCTTCTTATAAATTGTTTCTCCTTCTTTCTCAAATTCGAACACAGGATGCCCAGATGCCTCTCAGAATAGTGGCTCCCAGATTTCATGGACAAAGAACATTTAATATATATGTACATGTTTACACATACACACACACATATACAGGCCTACAGATTTTTACTTTGCAAACTTAAAAAATGTATAAATACTGTTTACTATCATTTTATTTTTTAAAAGAGCATTTATTTTTGGGGGGTGATGAAAATGTTCTGGAATTAGATAGTAAGGATGATTGGACAACCTTGTAAATATAAAAAAGATCACTGGGGGCGCCTGGGTGGCTCAGTCGTTAAGCATCTGCCTTCGGCTCAGGGTGTGATCCCAGGGTCCTGGGATCGAGCCCCACACCGGGCTCCTCTGCTGGGAGCCTGCTTCTTCCTCTCCCACTCCCCCTGCCTGTATTCCCTCTCTTGCTGGCTGTCTCTCTCTGTCAAATAAATAAATGAAATCTTTAAAAAAAAAATCACTGAACTATATACTTCAAAAGTGTGAATTTTGGGGCGCCTGGGTGGCACAGCGGTTAAGCGTCTGCCTTCGGCTCAGGGCGTGATCCCGGCGTTACAGGATCGAGCCCCACGTCAGGCTCCTTTGCTGGGAGCCTGCTTCTTCCTCTCCCACTCCCCCTGCTTGTGTTCCCTCTCTCGCTGGCTGTCTCTAGCTCTGTCAAATAAATAAATAAAATCTTTAAAAAAAAAAAGTGTGAATTTTATGGTATGTGAATTACATCTCATGTTTTTTTAAAAGGACACTAAACCCCCAAAAAACAGAATACAGAAAATTAATGGTAATTGGGCAATGGGTAACTGTGCACCAACATTTTCACTACAGACTGGTTAAAACTTCATATCCGAGTAGCCAGCACTGTCTCAGAACTAGAGTTTAGGAACTACTGAACCAAAGAACAACCCAGCAGGAGCTAGAAGAGAAATTCCAAAAGATAGTATTAAACTGTAAAGAGAGTGAAGAAAAGGAAACTGGGTATTTACCCCAAAGATACAGACGTAGTGAAGAGAAGGGCCATATGCACCCCAATGTTCACAGCAGCATTGTCCACAATAGCTAAATTGTGGAAGGAGCCAAGATGCCCTTCAACAGATGACTGGATTAAGAAGATGTGGTCCATATAAACAATGGAATATTACTCAGCCATCAGAAAGAACGATCACTCAACATTTGCAGCAACATGGATGGGACTGGAAGAGATTATGCTAAGTGAAATAAGTCAAGCAGAGAAAGATAATTATCATATGGTTTCACTCATTTATGGAACATAAGAAATAGCAGGAAGATCAGTAGGAGAAGGAAGGGAAGAATGAAGGGGGGGTAAACAGAAGGGGGAATAAACCATGAGAGACTATGGACTCTGGGAAACAAACTGAGGGCTTCAGAGGGGAGGGGGGTGGGGGACTGGGATAGGCCAGTGATGGGTATTAAGGAGGGCACATACTGCATGGTGCACTGGGTGTTATAAGCAAATAATGAATCATGGAACATTACATCAAAAACTAAGGATATACTGTATGGTGACTAACATAATAAAAAATTATTATAGAAAAGGAAACCAAACAGCCAGGGCAAGCTGGACCACAGGAAACAACTGTTTGTTAAGCCTAGGGATAGGAATTAAGTTTCCTACAACCCAGATATCTAAGTATGTTTCTCATCTCCCTATACTGCAAAATATTTCTACTGTAGCTTTCCTCCATTCCTCTGGATTACTCTTGAAGCAAAGACAGGACAGCTGAACATGCCAGAATTTGGAGTGGAAACAGAAATATTTTAGGTCCCAGAGCCTGAAATGTTCTTACCTTACTTTTATCCTACAAGAGGAAGGCAGTGGGGCAGAGTCCTCCTTCCTGATGAAGAGACCCTGCACAAACCAGAGGATTGGAGTTTCACTGAAGGGAGTGTACAAAGATCTACTCTGAGAGAATCTAGTCAAAATAGAGTCTATACCTCACATATCCGTGGCGTTAGCCCAACAGAGGCCTGGAGAACAGAAGAAATGAAAGCATTACTGTTCACTCACAGTGAAACTCTCTCGCAACACCCAGAAACCAAGGTTGGTAGGGGACGGGCACATGGGCTCCCTGCACTAGCCTCTTCACTTTAGGCAGTTTCACTGGTGGTATATAGAAGACTATTCGCGCGGCTCTCAGGAGACACTCATGGGACGAAAGTACCAGCTGAGAGGCAGATCATCACCATAAAAAGGAAAAGAAAAGATAACAAACCCAGATACCTGCTTTCACACAATAAAAGTTATATCCTTCTTGGATAAACCTGTTTTCCACTGTGGTCCCTCCCAGAACCTTTCATTTCCTATACACACAGGAGACCGGGTGTTTAAAATACACATTTAGGGAAAAGTAGCTTCTTTTTTCATCTTGGGTCCACTGCTAACTTGTACATACGTTAAAGGTTGTATACCCTGGTTTAGTGGGGATTTTCTTCTTTTGATTTCAAATATATAAAATCACGCTAAACACGGACACAGTAAGCAATGAGCTGAGCACAAGGTAGCAGGGATAATCTTTCAGGAGGCAAAGTGTCCCAGAGAATGTCCCTGTGTAGTGTTATTTGTCACCTGCCACATGGTTCAACTCACCCAGATACTTCTAAACCTAAAACAAAGAGGTATGCTTAAGGCCCGCTACCCTCCCAATGTTCCAGGACAAAGTAAGGCTCTCATAATCCTTCACACTTTTTAAACCTCCATCCAGTAGCTGGTTCTCCTGCTTCTTTCCAATGCTCAGATCTAACACACATAGCCCCATTTCTGTACAGCCCTAAGCAACACTTCAGATTCAGTCTGGGGCTTGTCCACACCAAAGGTGTTAAAAAGCTTCATGTGATGAACTTGGAAATGATATGAGAAATTCAGAAGGACTGACAAGGTCAGCTTCATCAAAGGGAGCTGTATAATTCTAAGGTTCTTCAGGGTTTAATAAAGAGGAGCTAATTATTCAAAGTTCACCTTTCAATTAAAGGGCTGAGAAACCCATTCTTAATCTAGAAGAGAGCCCATTAAATCCTATTACAGTTGACTACTAAATTTGCATTCTTTCTCTCAGTAACAAGGACAGTGTGAGATTCAGGCTTGCTGTGGCAATAGAAAGCGATCATATTCCAATACCAATACTCACTGGGGTCCCCAGCATGGTGTATGTCTTTCCAGAGCCTGTTTGTCCATAGGCAAAAAGGCATATGTTGTAGCCTTTAGCTGCTCCAGACAGTACTTCAGTCCCCAAATCCTGGAAAACCTGTCACAACGAAAGTAGAAAGCATGTCATTGTAGTCCTCAGATTGAGAGACCATATCATTTAAAAACTTACAATGTCTAGAATTGCACAGAGCATACAGTAAGCACTTTAAAATATATATGAATGAATAAATTTTCCCTAGCAATCTTTTTTCTGAAACTGAATTGATTCTTAGGAAATTATAGGGAATTTACAGTCATATCTGTCTGAAACACTTTATAATATTTTTAGATTAAAAACAACCCAAGGTGGGATACCTGGGTGGCTCAGTCAGTTAAGCAGCTGCCTTCGGCTCAAGTCATGATCCCAGGATTGAGTCCTGTATCAGGATCCTTACTTGGCAGGGAGCCTGCTTCTCCCTCTGCCTGCAACTCCCCGTCTGCGCGCGCGCACTCGCACGCTCTCTCTCTCTCTCTCCCTCTCTGACAAATAAACGAAATCTTAGAAAAAAGAACAATGTTTAAAAAATAAATAAATAACCCAAGGCTCAGTCAGAAGAGCATACAACTCTAGATCTCGGGGTCATGAGTTCGAGCCCCACACTAGGTATGGAAATTACTTAAAGAAAACTTTAAAAATCTTTAAAAATAAATAACCCAGAATAGTGATGTATGGAATTGATGAATCACTATATTGTACACCTGAAACTAATATAACACTGTGTGTCAACTAACTGGAATTAAAAACTTAAAAAATAATCCAGTGTTGTACTTATACATTTTTTAAAATTTTATTTTTATTGAAATTCAATTAATTAACATATAGTATATTACTAGTTTCAGAGGTAGAGTTCAGTGATTGATCAGTTGCATATAACACCCAGTGCTCACTACATCACGTGCCCTCCTTAATGCCATCACCCAGTTACCCCATACCCCCACCGACCTCCCTTCCGGCAACCCTGGCAACCCTAGTTCGTTTCCTATAGTTAAGAGTCTCTTATGGGGGCACCTGGGTGGCTCAGTCAGTTAAGTATCTGCCTTCAGCTCAGTTCATGATCTCCGAGCCCTAGAATTGAGCCCAGTGTCAGGCTCTCTGCTCAATGGGGAGCCTGCTTCTCTTTGTCCCTGTGCCTGTCACTCCCCCTGCTTGTGCTCTCTCTCTCTCAAATAAATAAATAAAATCTTAAAAAAAAAAAAAAAAGTCTCTTATGGCTTGTTTCCAAAGGTTGATGTTGTTGAGGTTAAGACCATTTATGGATCTATTGACCCGTCCTCTCTCCAAACTTGTGGTAATCGTATAGGAAAATAGGGCTGGAGTTTGTTATTTAAAGAGAGAGCATTTGTGTAAAATATATAACTTAATGGAGCCTGGACTTGGGAAAGTGCTTGAAATGATTTCTCTTCCTCTAAACAGCTACCCATAGTTTAATCATTAAGAACACATGTTTTGGAACTTTCTAGGTTCAAAGCCTGGCTCCTTGGGCAAGTAACGTTACCTCAGTTTCCTTACCTATGAAATGGGGATTTTAAAAAAGCACCTAAAACTCATTGGGTTTTTGTGAAGATTAGCTGTTCTAATATATGTAAGGCCTTTAGAACAATGTTTGGAACAAAGTGAGCACTAATTAAATGAAAGTTTTTCTTGTATTACACTTTATTTTTTCCACTTTTCTGTATAAGGACTACTCAGTCATCTTTCTTTCTGATACCCTCACCTATTTTAAAAAGAGCTTTGCACTTATTTTGGAAAATAGACACCTGAACACAGATACCACAGTTAATACTTACCAACTTCACATAGATAACTTTTGAAAAAATTTACTTTAGATCCTACTAAAAATTTATTTTAAAAAAGCCCTTCACAAACCATTAAAGTGATAAATCACTGGGGCGCCTGGGTGGCACAGCGGTTAAGCGTCTGCCTTCGGCTCAGGGCGTGATCCCAGCGTTATGGGATAGAGCCCCACATCAGGCTCCTCTGCTATGAGCCTGCTTCTTCCTCTCCCACTCCCCCTGCTTGTGTTCCCTCTCTCGCTGGCTGTCTCTATCTCTGTCGAATAAATAAATAAAATCTTTTTTAAAAAAGTGATAAATCATTAAAACTCTTCATATTTTGAAGGTTTTTGCTAGAGCCTAGGGATTATTTCCCACCTATAAATATGAAAATCATGTCATTTACAGGAAGTTACGTATCCAACAAAATATGTTAAGTTCTTGGCCCTTAATACTTTTCCACAGGAAGTCTTCATATATATTTTTTTTCTGGCTTCTCTTTTTTTTCTATTGTGGTATATTGGACATAACACTATATTAGTTTCAGATATAAAACATAATGATTGGATCTGGTATTTACATATATTCAAAATGATCACAAGTCGTTAACATACATCAGCATACATAGCTACCAATTTCTTTTATCATGGTAAGAACTTTCATGATCCACTCTCCTAGCTGCTTTCAAATATGCAATACAGTATTATTAACTACAGTCTCCATGCTGTCAATGACATCACCATTACTTACTCATTTTATAACTGGAAATGTGTAACTCTGACCCACACTTTTTTCTATTATAAAATGAAGTTGCCATTATAAAGTAAGATTTCACACAGAAAAGAAATTCTTATCAGTTTTTAATGTATCTAAAGGAATATTTATGAAAAAATGGCTTAAATTCTATGATGTATTTCATTTAAATATTAAATATTACTTATTTCTCTTGATCTATATATCCATTGTTAAAGAAAAAGGATTCAACTAGAAAACTTTTTCCCTTTTAGTAAAAGTGCTACCTAATGCAATAATAGATATCTTTACTGACAGGAACAATATTTGAGTATCAACTGTGAGAATTATTTTTTATTATATAAATAATGTAATAAAAATAGAAAAAAAAACCAGAAAATGCTGATAAACAAAAATAATCCCACTGTCTAGAGATAACCACTGTTAACATTTTGTCGTACAGCTTACTCTTTCAGACTTCTGTTCTATTCCTAGATAATACTGAATGTCCCATCTAGGTCTTAAATTCTGACATAAATATAGCAATTAGGAATACTTGAATATGATGAGAATACTAAACTTAGTTGTTTTACTTTATTATCTTGTTATAATCATTTATGATATGCATAGTTTTCCTTGTGTTTATGGCTAGACAACAAATATTTTTTTTATTTTAAAATTTCTCTTTAATTTTCTAAGGGAAAGGTATGCTACAGCCCCACCCATCAGGTATCCAAGTCTAGCTAAGCCACAGCCCAGGCTCTGCTGTCCACTTGGCAGGCACTACCCAAAGTGCAAGCAAGGTGTCTAGGAAGGGGGAAAAAAGCCTCATCTATGTCACATTTGCCAAAACAACCCCACAAAGTGTCAGGAAACACTGTCCACTCTTCCTAAATGTCAAGTAAATTCTGGGCTAGTCCCTCAATCCCACTGTGGGTCATTCATCTTTGGGTCTCTACCCAACATAAATGTTTACAGATGGTCCATTTCCATTGTAAGCCTGGCCAGAAGTTAATCATCATTTGGTTCCTAGTCCAAGTAAGGACCAGATACCATCCCTGGTCTTTTGTAGCAGATTTATCTAAAGGAAACTGGCAACAGCCTGTATTTAACTTTAACAGATGAAATTAGATTTCCTACTTGGCTTCTCCATATTATAAGGTCAAATACAGAGATTTATGTCCCACATTTATTCATGTTGTGAATGTACACATAACACTAAATACCATGGAAATTGTTCTTTAAACACTACACAGGGAACAGGAAGAGAAAGAAACAATGGAAGTTCTGAAATGCAAGTAAACACAAACAAGGCCAACTGAAACCTATGCCATAGCCAATGGAGAGAAAGAAGAATCGATATTCTGAAAGAAACTAGTCTTGACATGGGCAGGTCTCAGAACTAGATTTCTCTTCACCTTGGGAAGCAAATATTTATTAAATTCCTAAAAGGGCTCTACCACTGCAGGGGCACAGTGAGAGATTTGAAAGACTTTTAAAACATTGTCTTGGTTCAAAATGAGCTTACCATATATGGTTGAAGAGACAGATCATGCAGTTAGTAAAAAGTTCAATACTAGTACATAGTAAAATACGAATGAAGGGTAGATATAAACATATTTGAGAAGGGAAAATGATTGTGGGCTGGAGATGTTAGAGAAATCCTCCTAGCAGAGATGGCACTTGATCTGTGTCTTAGGCATGTTTTCAGAGAAGTCCCTTCTTTTAATTACATCCCCAGATAAAGGCCTCTACTTTTTTTTTTTTTAATATTTTTTTATTATGTTAGTCACCACACAGTACATCCCTAGTTTTTGATGCAAAGTTCCATGATTCATTACTTGCATATAACACCCAGTGTGTACTGGGTGTTAAAGGCCTCCACTCTTTTTTTTTATAATAATATTTTTTTATTATATTATGTTAGTCACCATACAGTACATCCCTGGTTTTTGATGTAAAGTTCCATGATTCATTAGTTGCATATAACACCCAGTGCACCATGCAATACGTGCCCTCCTTACTACCCATCACCAGCCTATCCCATTCCCCCACCCCCCTCCCCTCTGGAGCCCTCAGTTTGTTTCTCATAGTCCATAGTCTCTCACGCTTCATTCCCCCTTCTGATTACCCCCCCTTTCTTTATCCCTTTCTTCTCCTACCGATCTTCCTACTTCTTACGTTCCATAGATAAGTGAAACCATATGATAATTATCTTTCTCTGCTTGACTTATTTCACTTAGCATTATCTCCTCCAGGGCTGTCCATGTTGCAGCAAATGTTGAGATTAGTTGCATATAACACCCAGTGCACCATGCAATACGTGCCCTCCTTACTACCCATCACCAGCCTATCCCATTCCCCCACCCCCTCGGCTCCTTCCACGATTTAGCTATTGTGGACAATGCTGCTATGAACATTGGGGTGCATATGGCCCTTCTCTTTACTCTTAATCAAGAATGACCTCAGGACCCCACCACAAGATCTAAAATGTATCCTTGTCATTTTCATCCTTCAGAAAGTCAGAGTTCTGGCTGAAACAATAAGACAACTAGGTCACTTTACTCTGAAAAACCTTTGGACCTCCATTTGCCATCTCTAAATATCTGGCTCCCAACCTTGGAAAGTTCATGCCTAGACCCAAGATCTCCCACCACAGGAACAACAAACATCCAGGGAAGTAGTCCCAGAAACAGCTAAATAAATCTCTCCCTATCCCTTCATTCAGGTTACTTTATTTGAGCAAGGAGGTCTGGGTACCAAAAGGATAGACATCAGCAGCTACATATTGTTATCCTCAATGGAAGGGTCGCACTGGTATGGCCCATTCACATTATGCTACCCTTTAGTGGTATGAAAGTATCACTTCCTAAAATGAATACTACTCTGTGGCAAGATAAAACAGCATCTTTCTGGAGTTTCTGCTTGGGTTTTGTAAACTAGCCCTCTTCTCACAATGCCCTGTAAGATAACATCCAAGAGATCCCTCCTGAAGAGGGAAAAGGAGGAGATAGAAGGGCTGCAATTTTTTTTTATTTTAATGGTTTTTATTATATTATGTTAGTCACCATACAGTACATCCCTGGTTTCTGATGTAAAGTTCGATGATTCATTAGTTGCAATATAACACCCAGTGCACCATGCAATACGTGCCCTCCTTACTACCCATCACCAGTCTATCCCATTCCCCCACCCCCCTCCCCTCTGAAGCCCTCAGTTTGTTTCTCATAGTCCATAGTCTCTCATGCTTCATTCCCCTTCTGATTTTTTTCTTAACCATGACACAGGACTGAAGAATCTCCCAGAGTGGCCCCACTTAAGATATCTCAAACCCTATAGCTACTGTCATCATTACAGAACTAGGGGGCATTTGGAAAAGACCAAAGCATTCAGCCTTTATCTAACTGAACTCATTATATTGCTTTAGTCAGCAGAAAGAGGAAAAATAAGGCTGAAATATACATGCATTTCTATCTCGCTTTCTTCTGTCTCCTCCAAAACTGTACTTATTATCTGTAATGTAGACATTGTAATTTAATATCGCAATATGTTATCAGCACTTCCAAATCAGTATTAGTCCACATCCCTAAAGAAAACTGGAAGAACTACCCAAATGCTACTGCTGTGCGTATATATTTTCATTGTAGTTTTCCATCTTTCTACAAATATGTTTTATATGGTTGCTACTCAGAGTATATAAGCTTTTGTGTACTGCTTTTCATTCCTACATTCCTGAAACACTTAAGCATTTTAAACATTTCTGTTATTCATTTTCACAATTACAATTTTATAGATTCATAACTCACACAACTATCCTAAAGAATTAACAATTGACTGCTTTCTTATTCTCATTCCAACATGAGATGAATTAAACCCAAAACTCCCATTAAGAAATATTAGTAGTGGGGTGCCTGGCTGGCTCAGTTGGTAGAGCATGCAGCTCTTGATCTTGGGGGTGTGAGTTCGAGCCCCATGCTGAGTGTAGAGATTACTTAAAAAAAAAAAACTAAAAAAAAAAAGGAATATCAGTAGCAACTAGTGCTACCAGTTTATAACTGCAATTCAAGATCAATTATTTCCAGTTGTAAGATAACGCAGAGAAAAAAAAAAACAAAAGGAGATTTCACAATTTTTAAGCCTTCAATTTCCAAAATTCTTTGAATTCAACTCACCTTAGTCAAGTACCCCTTACCCTGACATAAATTTGCAAAATGGGGTGGGTTACTTTCTTATTTGAATAGAGTTGCCACACATTACTACATTACTTTCAAGTGTAAAACTCAATTAGACAAGTTTATACATTAAGCTATGCTCACCACAAGTGTAGCTACCATCTGTCATTGTATAATGCTATTATGATATCATTGATTATATTATTTATGCTATGCTTTTAACTCCTGTGATTTATTCTTTCCATAACTGGAAGCCTGTATCTCCTACCTCCCTTCACCTATTTTACCCAACCCCCCCCCCCCGCTCTTTCCCCTCTGGCAACCATCACTTACTTCTCTGTATTTATAGGCATGATTGTGCTTTTTGGTTTTCACTTGTTTTTTTTTAAGTTCCACATATGAGTGAAGTTATATGGTATTTATCATTCTCAGGCAACATATTTCACTTAGCATAATACCTTCTAGGTCCACCCATGCTATTGCAAGTGGCACAATCTCATCCTTTTTAATGGCTGCATAATATTCCACCGGATATGGTTTTATACACACACACACACGTATACACACAATGTACACACACACACACACACACACACACACACACCTACCTACATTTATTGCATTATTTACAAAAGCCAAATTATGGAAGCAGCCCAAGTGTCCATCAATACATGAATGCTTACTATACAGGAATTAAAATTAAAAAATTAAAAAACTCATAGGGGTGCATATATCTTTTTGAATTAGTGTTTTTGTTTTCTTTGGGTAAATACCCAGTAGTGGAATTACTGGATCATATGGTAGTTCTATTTTTTAATTTTCTGAGGAACCTCCATATTGTTTTCCACAGTGGCTATACAAATTTATATACCAAGAGTGCATGACGGTTTCTTTTTCTCCACATTCTTGCCAACACTTGTTTCTTGTGTTTTTTATTTTAGTTATCCTGAGAGGTGTGAGGTAATATCTCATTGTGGTTTTGATTTGCATTTCCCTGATGATTAGTGATGCTGAGCACCTTTTCATGTGTCTCTTGGCCATCTGTATGTATTTGAGAAAATGTCTAGTCAGGTCTTCTGCCCATTTTTTTTTTTAAAGATTTTATTTATTTATTTGACAGAGATAGAGACAGCCAGCGAGAGAGGGAACACAAGCAGGGGGAGTGGGAGAGGAAGAAGCAGGCTCATAGCAGAGGAGCCTGACGTGGGGCTCGATCCCATAACGCCGGGATCACGCCCTGAGCCGAAGGCAGACGCCTAACCGCTGTGCCACCCAGGCGCCCCTGCCCATTTTTTAATTGGGTTATTTGGCTTTTTGGTGTTGAGTTGTATAAGTTCTTTACATATTTTGCAATATTAACCCCTTATTGGATATACCACTTGTGAATATCTTCTCCCATTCAGTAGGTTGCCTTTTCATTTTGTTGATAGTTTCCTTTGCCATGCAGAAGCTTTTTATTTTGATGTAGTCCCAATAGTTTATTTTTTGCTTTTGTTTCCCTTGCCTGAGGAGACACACCTAGAAAAATGTTGCTATGGCTTATGTCGTATAAATTACTATCTGTGTTCTCTTCTAGGATTTTTATGGTTTCAGGTCTCACACTTAGGTCTTTAATCCATTTTGAATTTATTTTTGTATATGGTATTAGAAAGTGGTCCAGTTTTCCCAACACCATTTATTGAAGAGGATGCCTATTCCTCATTGTATATTCTTGCCTCCTTTGTCATTGGTTAATAGGCCATATAAGTGTGGGTTTATTTCTGGGCTCTCTATCTGTTCCATTGATCTATGTGTCTATTTTTGTGCCAGTACCATACTGTTTTGATTACTACAGCTTTGCAGTGTATCTTGAAATATGGCATTATGATACCTCTCCAACAGCTTTGTTTTTCTTCCTCAAGACTATTTTGGCTATTTGGGGTCTTTTGTGGGTTACATACAAATTTTAGTACTGTTGTTATAATTTTGCGAAAAACGCTGCTGGTATTTTGATAGGGATTGCACTGAATCTACAAATTGCTTTTAGTAGTATGGACATTTTAACAATATTAATTCTTCCATTCATGAGCATGGAATATCTTTCCATTTGTGTTATCTTCAACTTCTTTCATCAGTGTTTTATAGTTATCAGAGTACAGGTCTTTCACCTCCTTGGTTAGGTTTATTCCTAGGTATTTTATTCTTTTCGGTATAATTGTAAATGGTATTGTTTCCTTTATTTCTCTTTCTGCTACTTTGTTATTAGAGTATAGAAACACTACCAGTTTCTGGGTATTAATTTTGTATCCTGCAACTCTACTGAATTCATTAATCAGTTCTAGTAGTTTTTTGGTGGAGTCTTTAGGACTTTCTATGTATAGTATCATGTCATCTGCATATAGTGACAGCTTAACTTCTTTACCAATATGGATGCCTCTTATTTATTGTCTTGAATGCTGCAGTTAGGACTTCTAGTACTGTGTTGAATGAAAGTGTTAAGAGTAGATATCCTTGTCTTGTTCCTGATCTTAGAGGAAATGCTTTCAGCTTTTCACCATTGAGTATGATGCTGGTTGTCAGCTTTTCATATGTGGCCTTTACTATGTTGAAGTATGTTCCCTCTAAACTCACTTTGTTGAGAGCTTTTATCATGAATGGATACTGAATTTTATCAAATGCTTTTTTTGCATCTACTGAGATGGTCACAGGAGTTTTATTTTTCATTTTGTTGTTGTGATATATCTAGCTGATTTTCAAAATACTGAACTATCTTTGCACTCCTGAAATAAATCCCACTTGATCAGGGTGAATGATTCCAATATTTTTTGAGGATTTTTGCATCAGTGCTCATCAGGGATACTGGCCTGGAGAGAGAGAGAGAGAGAGAGAGAGAGAGAGAGAGAGAGAGAGAGAGAGAGAGAGAAGTGTTTTTATCTGGTTTGGTATTAGGGTAATGCTGGCCTCATAGAATGTATTTGAAAGTTTTCCTTTCTCTTTTATTTTTTTTTGAAACAGTTTGAGGAGAATAGGTATTAACTCCCTTAAATGTTTGACAGAATTCACCTGTGAGGCCATCTGGTCCTGGACTTTTGTTTTTTGGTAGCTTTTTTTTTATTATTGATTCAATTTCATTGCTAGTAATCTGTCTGATCAAATTTTCTATTTCTTCCTGATTCAACTTTGGAAGATTTTATGTTTCTAGGAATTTATCCAATTCTTCTAGGTTGTCCAATTTGTTGACATATAAGATTTCATACGATTCTCTTATAATCTTTTGTATTTCTGTGGTGTCAGGTCTCTCTTTCTGATTTTATTTGGGTCCTTTTTTTTTCTTGATGAGTCTGGCTAAGCATTTTATCAATTTTGTTTATCTTCTTCATTTATTCCTGTTCTGATCTTTAGTATTTCCTTCCTTCTACTCAACTTGGGTCTTGTTTGTTCTTTTTCTAGATCCTTTAGGTTTTAAGGTGAGACTGTTTATTTGAGCTTTTTCTTGTTTCTTAAGGTAGGCTTGTATCACCACAGATTTTCCTCTTAGAACTGTTTTTGTTGCATTGGTTGGGTTATTTTTAATCAGCTCCATCCAGCACTCAAGCTCTCTCCTCCCACTCTCATCTTTGAGCTGTACACTGTCAGATCAGAATCAGTGAGAACACATGGGTTTCAACAGAAAAAGATACCGAAATAGATATGATGTAACTGCATGAGTGTGTGTGTGTACACACAAATGTATCATCCCTAGCTTTGTCTAACTCTACTGAGAGAACCTGGGAGCAGTGATACCCCAACAGCAATGACCACACCTACCACCCAGATCTCATCTTCTAAATATCATTTTCTACTAATAGGAGCAATTTGAGCATCATAACAAGCAATGATAATAACAGACTGTAATTCACCGAATAAAATGGGGAACCACAAATTAATACACATATAATAAATAATTTGAAAATTTGACAAGGAATGGGATATTTACATAGTAAGTACCCCTCAACAAAATATTGATTACAAAGAGGGGAAAAGAGTAACTTTACAGTGGAGAAGACTGGCAGATGCCACCTTAATCAAGTAATCAAAGTGAACTCTGTGATATTCCTACCAAAATGTATATCTGAATCTAACCATGGAGAGACACTGGACAACCAAATTAAGGAACATTCTACAAAATAACTGGCCTGTAATCTTCCAAAGTGTCAAGATCATGAATATAAGGAAAAACTGAGGAACTGTTCCAGACTGGATTAAACTAAACATAAGATGACTAAATGCAACAAGTAATTCTCAAATACATCTTTTTGGTATAAAGAGCATTACTAAGACAATCAACAAAACATGAATGGGGTCTAAAGATGAGATGGTAGTAATGTAACACTTTAATTTCCCAATTCTGAAGTTGCATTGTGGTTATATTAGAGAGTGTCATTTTAAGAAAATACTCAATTACTTGGGGTAATTGGACATCAGGATGACAACTTTTCAGATGGCTCAGGAATAAAGTTTTAAATGTACTTGCATCTTCTCTAAGTTTTTCATTTCAAAAAAAATTTAAGTTTATAAAAAGATGTAAAATATAACATCATATACATAAACACAGAGGGATAGAAGAGTAAAGATGTAGAACTTTTTTGTTTTTTTAAGATTTTATTTATTTGACAGAGACAGACACAGCGAGAGACGGAAAACAAGCAGGGGGAGTGGGAGAGAGAGAAGGCAGGCTTCCTGCTGAGCAGGGAGCCCTACACAGGGCTCGGTCCCAGGACCCTGTGATCATGACCTCAGCCTAAGGCAGACACCTAACAACTGAGCCACCCAAGCACCCCAAGATGTAGAACTTTTAGAATATGTTAGAAATTATGCAACCATCAACATAATATAGAGTGCTATTTATTTATTATGTTATATATGAACCTCATGGTAACCACAAACCAAAAACCTATAATAGATACACAAAAAATAAAGACAAAGGAATCCAAGCATAATGTTGAATAAAGTCATCAATCACAAGGGAAGATCAAAAGAAGAAAGGAACAAAGGTAGACTACAAAAACAACCAAAAAACAAATTAACAAAACAGTAATAAGTACATACCTATCAATAATCACTTTAAATGTATATGGTCTAAATGCTCCAATCAAATGACATAGGGTGACTCGATAAAAAATAAGAGCCATCTTAATGCTGCCTATAAGAGACTCACTTCAGACCTAAGACATATACAGACTGAAAGTTACAGGATGGAAAAAGATATTCCATGAAAATGAAAGTGAAAAAAAAGCTGGGGGAACAATACTTTTATCAGACAAAATAGACTTTTAAAACAAAGACTGTAACAAGACACAAAGAACGCCATTACATAATGATAAAGGGATCAATCCAACAAAAGGATATAACACGTGTAAACATCTACACACAGGAGCACCTAAATATATAATGCAAATATTAACAGACATAAAGGGAGAAGCTGACAGTAATATGCTAATAGAAGGGAACTATAACACCCCACTTGTTTGAATGGATAGATCATACAGACAGAAAATCGTAAGGAAACAGTGGCCTTGCATGACATATTAGACCAGATGGACAGCTATATGCAAAAGAATGAAACTGGACCACTTTCTGACACCATACATAAAAAAAACTCAAAATGGATTAAAGACCTAAATGTAAGACCTGAAACCATAAAAATTCTAAAAGAAAACGTAGGTAGTAATCTCTTCGATATTGGCCTTAGCAATATTTTTCTGTATCTCCTTCCTCACGCTAAGGAAACAAAACCAAAAATAAACAATTGGGACTACTTCAAACTAATAAGCTTCTGCACAGAAAAAAAAAATCAACAAAATGAAAAGACAACATACTGAATGGAAGAAGATATTTCCAAATAATATATCCAGTAAGAGGTTATTATCCAAAAAACCATAAAGAACTTATACAACCTAATACCGAAAAAGCAAATAACCCGATCAAAAACGGGCCAAGGACCTAAATAAACACTGCTCCAAAGGAAATATAAAGATGGACAGAGATGCTCAACATCACTAATCATCAGGGAAATGCGAATCAAAACCACAATGAGTTATCTCACACCTGTCATAATAGCTAGTACCAAAAAGACAAGAAATAATAAGTTTTGGTGAGGATGTGGAGGAAAGGATGTGTAGTGCACTGCTGGTGGGACTATAAATGGGTGGAGACCCTGTGGAAAAAGCTAGGGAGGTTCCTCAAAAAATTAAAAATAGAAATGCCATATGACCCTGTAATTCCACTTCTGTGTATCTACCCATAGAAAATGAAAATACCAAATTCGAAAAGATATATGAACCCCTAAGTTCACTGCAGCATTATTTACAGTAGCCAAGATACAGAAGCAAACTGTGTCCATCAACATATGAGTAAATAAAAAAGAGATATATATTATACAATGGAATATTACTCAGCCATAAGAAAGAATGAAATCTTGCCATTTGCAGCATCATGAATAGACTTAGAGGGTATTATGCTAAGTGAAGTAAGTCAGACAGAAAAAGACAAATACCATATGATATCACGCATATGTGGAATCTAAGAATCAAAACAAATAACAAAAAACAGACTCAACAGAGAACAAACTGTTGGTTGTCAGAAGGAAGGGGGTTTAGCAGATGGGTAAAATAGGTAAAGAGGCATGAGAGATACAAATTTCCAGTTATAAAATAATTTACAGGGATGAAAAGTACAGCACAGGAAATATAGTCAGTAATATTGTAATAACTTTGTATGGTGACAGATGGTAATCACACTTGTGGTGATCATTGCATAATGTATATAATTGTCAAATCACTATGTTGTATATCTGATACTAACAAAATATTGTATGGAACCCTACTACCAAAAAATAAAGATTTTGGCCAGTGGGGAGGGCGGGGGGCTTCATAAACACAAATGGATGAAGCCAGACCAAGACAACCCTATGGGAGGGATATCCCTCAGATCTCCTGCTAGGGCTTTCCACTGACTCAAGCCAGAGGCCAAGAGAGCCAATTATTTAGTCCAACAGGTCATCCTTGGGGCAGAGAGTAAGGTGGAAAAGGTTTAAGAGTTATCTTGAAGGGCAAAAGGAAGATATCCAACAGGACCTAAAAGAGGAAAGGAATGCTGGCTGAAGAATCTGGCCAGGCTTTATGAAATAGGGAACATGTGTACTGAGTTTCAAACAAGGATTTTCATGATGGGGATGAGTTTCAAGGTGGCATGAACAACACTATGTGAAGCTGTGAGTAACGACAATGTGTGGCTGTTTAGGTGAAATCTGAAAATCAGATACATTGGGAAATAAAACTATTTAAGTATTGGGGCCATGCTAAGGATCAGGTTTTATTTTCTTTCATCTTAACATATACTGCATTATTTATGGCAGAGTCTCAAGGAATATGATAGATGAGCCATTGTTATACCACAAAAAATCAGCCGCACAAGGACAACCAAGCAGGAAAGAAATTAAGAAACACACAGATAATCCTCAAATCAGAGGAAATCAAAACTGACATTATAAACTACTCACAAAACAATGAAAAGAACATATCATACGAATGAAAGACAGCAAAATCCATGATTAAAGAATAACTTTTTGTTCATACGTTATTTTCTTGACTTTCTCCACATCTTCCTTTAGTTCTTTGAGCATCTTTAAGACAATTGGTCCATAGTTTTATTTAGTATATCTGCCTTTAGGTCTTTTTCAGGGACAGTGTCTATTGATGAATTTAAAAAAAAAAAAAATTTTAAGTAGGCTCCATACCCAACATGGGGCTTTGAACTCACAACCCTGAGATCTAGAGTCACGTGCTCCACCAACTGAGCCAGCCAAGTACCCTGATGAATTTTTTTTTTCCTTTGAATAGGCCACACTTTCAGGTTTCTCTGTATGTCTTATGACTTTTTATGTTGAAAACTGAACATGTGTCATCACTTCTCAGCCTTTTGGCTAAGATCAAGTGAAAACTGAACATTTGAATCTAATAATGTAGTAACTCTGGAAATCAGATTCTCTCCTTTCCCCAGGGTATGCTGTGTCTTGTTATTCTTTTTGCTTATTGGTTTTTTTTGTTTTGTTTTTTATTACTATAGGCTGTCTCTGTGCTGAGGATCAGCCTGCCATGTAAACTTAAGGTTTTGGCCGGTCTTTTCTGAGCCGTTCCCAGGGCATGCATCGTCACTTCCTAATCTTCCCCATGTATGTAGGTGTTTTTAAATGCCCTGGTCTTTAATGTCTGATTGCCAAATAGGGAAAAACAGAAAAATGAAGTGGGAGTAGGGTGGACAGTTGTCACTTTAAATCCCCAGAAGCCACTTTGGCTGGATGGGAACAGACTTGCAACAATGGGAATGGTGCAACAACAATGGCTGCCCAACTCTTTGCAACTCTGTGATCGCAAGCAGGAATTAGCGATCAGCACAGACTCATGATATTTGGAAGACAGGGTCTTTTTTCTACCCGACTCCTGCAGGCTGTGTGCAAGATGCTCTAGGACCAGTGCATAGCTGTCTGTCATGTGGCTGGGTATAAAGAATGGTAGCTGCTACTGTGCTAAGCTGAAATTGATGGAAATTAACTGCAATTTATCCTCCAAGTCTTCCTCTGGAAGTTGCAAACCCTCAATAAACTCCAGAATTTCAAAAACCATTACATCAGACAGATCTGGCCAGTGAAATCCCTGTCTAGGTAGGGAAACAGAATCCTGATGCTTCCTTACTCTGCCATCTTCCCAGACTCCTCTCCTCCATAATGATTCTTGAAAATACAATTAGTATCCCCATATTCCCCTACTGAAAACTGCATCTACTTAAGTACATAGGAATCTCTTTTATTCTTGAATCCATTAACTATGATTGACCCAAATTATCACCCTACAGATGTACTTTTCCTTTTAATTTTCTGAAAACAAACAGAAATATGTGAAATAATGTTAAATTAATCAAAGAATCTAATAAAATCAAGTGAAAGAATTTAAAATTATTTATTCAAACAATATTTGTAGAGTGCCTACTAAGGTAAAATACTGTGCTAGGCACCACTCCCATTGTTTAGAGATAGCTGTAGGCTTACTTTGCACAATGAATACTTCATTAGGAGTGTTTTATTCAGGGGTGCTTGGGTGGTTCAGTCAGTTAAGTGTCTGCCTTCAGCTAAGGTCATAATCCCGGGGTCCTGGGATAGAGCCCCAAATTGGGCTCCCTGCTCAGCGAGGAGCCTCTTTCTCCCTCTCCCTCTGCCTGCTGTTTCCCCTGCTTGTGCTCTCTCTGTCAAATAAATAAATAAAATCTTAAAAACAAATAGAAGTATTTCATTCAAAGCCAGGATTTTACATCCATATAGTAACATTTACTAAGCAATTATTTTGTGTTAGGCTCTCTTCTTAGCACGTTAAATGTTTTTAATTTATTACTCCTCACAACACATTTATGGGATAGTTACTATTATTATCATTCTCTAATTTTCACTAGGTATTTAGTACCTAGTACTAAAAAAAATCCAACAACGCATAAAGAAAAAGCTAACCCTGGATTCCTTTCCTCACCCCTAATTCCACTCATTCAGGTGACCAACAGGAAGCCTTCAGGAACTTAGGCAGGGAAGGATATATCTAACAGGTATGTCCTCCCATACCTTTCTCCACATACAGAAGGATATATAGTTCTTTGTTTTTTCTGTTTTCACTGAACTAGACACATACAATACACATCAACCTGCAGCTTGCTTTTTATCATATAATATACCATGAACATTCAGGTTATTTGCTATAGATATAACTTTTTCTTTTTTCATGCATACACACCACAGCTACAGTTACACAAATACAATTTAAAATAATTGGGATATCACTCATGCTGTGGGGGATATGGTTTATTTCCTTTTTATTTACTTTCCTCTTCCCCCTTCCTTTTTCCTTCCTTCTACATTAATCTCATACCTTCAGGTAACATGTTAACGACTGGCATCATTTCTTGTTCTTCCCAGTCATAACACATACACACACACACTTACATATTTGTGGGTTTTGGTTATTTTCTTCCTTTTTAAAAAAATTTATTTATTTGAGAGAGTGAGAAAGGGAGCAAGAGAGAGAGCACAAGCATGGGGAGCAGCAGAGGGAGAGGAAGAAGCAGACTCCTCCCTGAGGAGGAAGCCTGATGCAGGGCTTGATCCCAGGACCCTGAGATCATGACCAGAGCCAAAGGCAGATGCTTAACTGACTGAGCCACCCAGGCACCCTTGGTTACTTATTTTAAAAATGGGATGTCATTGGGGGGCGCCTGGGTGGCACAGTGGTTAAGCGTCTGCCTTCGGCTCAGGGCGTGAACCTGGCGTTGTGGGATCGAGCCCCACATCAGGCTCCTCTGCTATGAGCCTGCTTCTTCCTCTCCCACTCCCCCTGCTTGTGTTCCCTCTCTCGCTGGCTGTCTCTATCTCTGTCGAATGAATAAATAAATAAAATCTTAAAAAAAAAAAGATTTAAAAAATAAATAAATAAAAATGGGATGTCATTGGGGCTCGAGGTGGCTCAGATGGTTAAGCATCTGCCCTTTTTTTTTTTTTTTAAGATCTTATTTATTTATTTGTCAGAGAGAGAAAGAACGTGCACAAGCAGGGGGAGCAGCAGGCAGACGGAGAAGAAGCTCCCCACTGAGCAAAGGAGCCCAATGCGGGACTCGATCCTAGGACCCTGGGATCATGACCTGAGCTGAAGGCAGATGCTTAACTGGCTGAGCTTCCCATTCGTCCCAAGCATCCGACTCTTGATTTTGGCTCAGGTCACGACCTCAGGGTCATGAGATCAAGTCCTATCCTCCCACAATTGGGCTCTGCACTGGGCATTGAACCTGCTTAAGATTCTCGTTCCCCAGCCCAGCAAATATCTCTCTCAAAAAAAATTTTTTAATAAAATGAAAATTAAAAAATAAAAATGGGATGTTATTGTTATTATACACTTTGTTTTTCTCAGTCAATATCATCTCATGAAAATTCTTCTAAGTCACCTGCAATATATTCCATTGTATAAACGCACCAAAACTGATTCAACCATTCCCCATAGGAATGGGCAATCACTTTGTTTCTATTTTATCCCTACTAAAAGTGTTTCAGTAAATATCCTTAACTATATATCCTTATGTACTGATGTTTTTATTTTTTATAGAGTAAGTTTCAGGAATGGGACTGCCAGGTCAAATGGTAAAATATTTCTTATTTTCATAAATATTGACAGATTGTTTTCCAAAAATTTCTGACAATGTCTGAGTATCTATTTCCACCAGCAATCAGTATTACTGCTCTTTTTTTTTTTTTACTGCTCTTAGTTTGAATGATGTAAACTCATATCTCATCATTATTGTAGTAACAATGAGTTTGAACTTATCATTTATTTTTTGCCCATTTGGATTTGCTCTCCTAGAAAGGGCCTATTCATATCCTTTGCCCATACAGGATTGTTTTTCTTTTTCTTGTCAATATTAAAGACGTCTTAGTGTATTATTTACAGCAGTGCTATATCTACCAGATGCATTGCAAGTATTTTTTTCTCCAAATCTATTGACTTTTAAGTTAAAATACTTTAATTATAGGTTTATAGAAGAACTTAGCAGAAAGTAGAGTCCCCATGTACCTCTTCAGCTCTCTCTCCACTTCTCAGTTTCTCCCATTAAAATCTTGCATTACTGTGCTATATTTGTCACAATAGGTGAGACAATATTGATATATTATTATTAGCTAAAGTCCCATAGTTCAAATTAGGGTTCCTTCTTCATGTTGTACAGTTCTATGAATTTTGACATATATATAGTGTATAATCACATGTATTCATCATCACAGTATCATACAGAATAATTTCACTGCCCTAAAATGCCCTGTATTTTGCCTAGTCATTCCTTCCTCCTTCTCCCCAAAGTGTCATACACTTGGAATCATAATATGTAGCCTTTTTAGACAGGCTTCTTCCACTTAGTAATATGTATTTAGGGCTCTTCCCTGTCTTTTCATGATTTAGTAACTCATGTCTTTTTTTAGCGTAGAAGAATATCCATTGTCTGGATGTATCACAGTTTATCAGTTTACCTATTGACGGACAATTTTGGCTGCTTCCAAGTTTTGGCAATTAATAAAGCTGCTGAAACATTTCAAGCACAGGTTTTTGTGTGGACGTAAGTTTTCAACTCCTTTGGGTAAATACCAAGGAGCATGACTAACCAAAGGCAACTGTCCTCTCATCTTGCACCATGATCTCCAAGAATCCATGCATTCCAATCTTTACCTCTGGGCATTCCAAAACAGTCCCCACCTCTGTATGAAGTCCTGTACCAGCTTCCTCTATTAGAACTGCAACAAAGCCTCCCCTGAACTCTCTGGGCCCTGTCAGCTGATCCCATAGCTATTGCTGCCTTTTTTAAGGTAAAGAAAAGGGTGGGATTTAATTGTTATTTATGGGACATTGCAAGACAGAAAATTCCACATAGAAATAAGAAACCCAGGGGCACCCGGGTGGCTCAGTCATTAAGCATCTGCCTTCGTTGGGCTCAGGTCGTGATCTCAGGTTCCTGGAATTGAGCCCCGTGTGGGCTCTGCACTCAGTGGGAAGTCTGTTTCTCCCTCTCCTTCTCCCTCTGCCCCTCCCCCAGCTAATGCTTTCTCTCTCTTCTCTCAAGTAAATGAATAAAATCTTTAAAAAAAAAAAAAAGAAAAAGGAAAAGAAAAAGAAAGAAGAAACCCATTGAGAAGAAAGGCTACATACAGGAGTGAGAGAGAGATAGTTGGAACTATTCAAGTATAGTTTTGTCATAAAAAGTGCTACAAAAACAAACAAAAATTTTAAATATTTTATTTATTTATTTGAGAGAGAAAGAGGGAGACCAAGCACGAGAGAGAGAGAGAGAGAGAAGTAGGTTCCCCATGATCAGGGAGCCTAACGTAGGACTCAGCACAAGAACCCTGGGATCATGACCTAAGCCGAAGGCAGATGCTTAACTGACTGAGCCACCCAGGCACCCTACAAACAAAAATTTTTAAAGTTCTTAGTAGAAAAACAGTAAGACAGAGGCTTAGTCAGTTAAGTATCTGCCTTTGGCTCAGGTCATGATCTCAGGGTCCTGGGATCAAGTTCCACATCAGGGTCCCTGGTCAGCGGGGAACCTGCTTCTCCCTTTCCCTCTCCCTTTGCCCCTCCACCCACTCGTGATCTGTCTCTCTCTCAAAAAAATAAAATCTTAAAAAAAAAAACCAGTAAGACAAATTTATACCAAACATAGAATTTATGTCTCGGATGTATAATCTAAAAGTTAAAGGCCCCAGGAGTGCCATCCTTAACTTGGTTGGGTGGTTTCTGGCACAACATTTTTATATTCTTCCTCTGTAGGGAAATACTTCTCAATCAAGCTTAATGAAGCTTTGTACACAGACTCATTTTCATAGTTTTGTAGACCTTCAATTTTGTCAAAACCCCACATTATTCAATCATTATACTAGTTTCTCAATTTCACCTTGTTTCTCAACAGCTTGAAAGATACATAAAATGGCATCCAGAATCACCACTGTCACCAGTCACAACTGGCAATTCAGTAGCTCCTAGAAGCTTCCCAAGTCGGGGCACAACTCCCATTTTCACAACCATTTCAATCTGTTCATTTGGACCATCTGGTAAGGGAGAAAATGGCCCAGCAGGTATCTTCTAATACTTTTGGATCATCATGAGGCAGGAGATGAACTCAAGTAGGAAAAATCTGCTGAATAGCATCTAATGGAAGTGCATGGTTTTTTGTTTTTGTTTTTTTTTTTTTTGAAGATTTTATTTATTTATTTGTCAGAGAGAGAGAGAGAGAGAGTGCACGCACAGCAGGGAGAGCAGCAGGCAGAGGGAGAAGCAGGCTCCCTGCCAAGCAAGGAGCACAACGTGGGACTCGTTCCCAGGACCCAGGGATCATGACCTGAGCTGAAGGCAGATGCTTAACCGACTGAGCTACCCAGGCGTCCCAGAAGCGCATAATTCTTGTTGCAACAAAGGTCTGAATGAGTCCAGGTAAGGTGTTGCAAGTAACCACATGTTAAATATAACATATTAGGAATTGTAAAAAGTGCCATCGTGGATCAAATGCACCATATTTGTTAACCAAGTCTTGGAAAACTGAACCATCACCTGCAATGTTTCCTAGAGCCCACTCAGCTTGTGCACTGATGTGATGAGAGGATGCCAACAGAGAATTAAATGCTGGGATAGCATTCTATCTACCACAGCCTGGGTCTGTTCTGATATCCTAGAAGCAATGTTTGTGAGCACTGAACCAGATAACTGAAGGAGACTCCCATCAGTTCTGCCCAAGGATGCAAAGCGTGGAATCAAACCAGCCCAGAATATGTTGTCTATGGTGGGCTGTTTTTCCCTAGAAAACCATTTCCTAGCAGCCTGAGTAGCTTGGAGCTGGCTTTCCAGATCTGTGCTATTTATGCCTTTGACAATGTTATCAACAGACCAATTTATAGTGCCCTGGTTGCTGCAGTTTTCTTGCAGTGGAGAAGTAGCGACATCAAGAAAAGAGCTTACATTGCTCCTTTCAGCATGTGGTTATCCTTCTTAGCTTTCCTCAGATTCACATGACCTTTTATTTGGCACCACCTCATTTCTGTACTATCTTTCCCCTTGTTCTTGATGTTAAGGCAGGCAGCTGCTGAATTGGCATTCTCACTGGTGGACATGGTTATGAGACAAACATATCTCTACCAAATGCAATTCTTTTTTCATCCTTATCAAAAGATAAAAACAGAAATTCCTGCCTGTTTCTAGGCAGTCCTTCAGTCTACTTATCTAGGGCCTTTTTTGTTCTGGGGGGAAAAAAAGTAAAGAGAAAGAAAATTGCACATAGCAGCAGTACTCCTATAGTGCTAATAAATACACATTATCATTTATACACACTTACACGCATGGAGAAACATAAATTCATATTCCCAGTCTAAGCCCTTGCTTCCTAAAGGAACCAGGAAAATTGAGCTTTGAGATCACCAAAACACACATCTTTGTTTATACAAGATTTTGCTATTCTAACAATGTTGTTTTGCTAAAGAATGTTCACATGGACAGCTGTCTGAATGGCATGTGAGATCTGGTAGGTCCCATATGCAGTTGTCCTACCCTCTGGACATAAGCAAGGAATTCCTAGAATAGAAAGATGGATATCTAGATCTACTGCTTCCCTTTTCCTTGCAAAAAGATAGATTCATTAGACAGGATCTTGTGAGAAAAGATGAAAGATGGCTTTACTGGAAAAGAGTCCAAAGTTCTTTCCATTCCCACAGCCTCTTCTAAAAAGACAACCACAAGTGGCTCCTTGATCACAATTCGCCATGTTTTCTGTCATTTGACCCTGCCTTCCAGGCCCCAACTAACTGGACCCCACGCAAAAGCAAGCACATTCAGCATGGGCCTAAGAGACTCTCAGCATTAGGTGACCCAAATAAGAATGCTAATAGGGTGTGCCAAATTGGATACAGACTAACTGGCATTATCAACTCTGTTACTGAGACAGAGCTACCATCAGCCTCTTACAGTTACTGCTGAATTCTGAGCCATAACAAATAATATTGCAGGGTCACGTGGCTAGCTGTGTGACTGCTAACAGTTTCCAGTTTCCTATTTCCCCACATAATTTTACATTCATGACACATTCTGTGAGATGATTTGATCCCCTCCTTCCATGCAGTCCGAGAAAGCCCTATCACAATGCCAAGTTCAAATGCCAACAGCAACAGGTACTAAGCAGAAACACTGAGCAGCAGTCACATAAATGGACCTGTTAGCAGTTTGTCCAACTGTTGGCCTGGACAAAAACAATGCCAGTGGCAATATGGAAAGTAGTTTGATTATCAAAGCTGAGGGAGTCTTTGCTTAGTTATAGGCAGAATCCAAGAATAGTAAGCTGTGTCACTGACTTAAGGACAGCATACAAAATAAAGGGAGATTGGAGATCCAGGAGAAGGCTTTCATTCTATCAGGTAAGAAGTTCCAAGAGCTAGGATGTCTGCAACAACTAAGGCAAATCATCCGGAAATTAATTAAAAATCCTATAGGCCAGGGGTCAGAAAATTCTTTCTAATTAGGACCAGAGACCAAATATATTCATTAGGCTTAGTGAGCCATATGGTCTCTGTCATAACTACTTAACTGCCTTCACAGTACAAAAGCATCCACTGACAATACATAAACAAATAGGCGTGGCCACATTCCAATAAAACTTTACTAAAGCAGGTGATGGCCAGATTTGGCCCACAGGCCATAGTTTGCCAATCCCTACCATACGGCAAAAGTCCTTTTTAGAGCCAATTTCTTAAAAAATACAAGCTGGTCTTCAGGTTTCAAGAGAAAAAGGGAACAAAGCAAGACTAAAGTGAATCCTGCATATGTGAAAGTTCTTCTAATCCTTAGAAATACATGAAAATCATTTATCATTAAAAATAAAATGAAAGTACATGTACAGATCACCTTGTCCATTTTCTTATAATGACTGATACTGTAGCTAAGTTAAAGTCATTCAATAAGCTCCACACTGAATAGTTTATAAGTCAGGACAGGCTAAGTAACGTTACTGTAGCAAACTGCCAAACCACGGTAACTTAAAACAACTATTTTTATTTTATTATTTCTGGCTCATGCTACATGTGAGTCAATAGGGGACTCAGGGTTATAGCTTCTCTAAGACCCAATTGACAGAACAACCTATTTCCAATGTCGCTTCATGGTACCAGAAGAAAAGAAGGCTTGGAAGGTCATACCCTAGCAATGCTCAGGCATAATTTCTCCTCATAACACACTGTACAAAACTAATCATATGGCCCCACCTCACACAATAGGACCAGGAAGTAAAATTCTATCTAGGAGATGAAGAACCATGAATACTCAGTAAGCAGCATGAATGACTATCACATAGCAATAGTTAAGCCACTTTTACCTAATTGATCACAAAATGAGATTCTTAATAGAAAACATTTCTGATTAATTGGTTAGCTAGAAGCCACAGTCAACTTCATTTAAATTAAAATTTGAAATTGTTGGGTATCTTTTTCCTTCATGTCTAAGGATTTTGAAATCACAGGACCCTGTGGTTATCACTGACTGTGGGATATAACCAGAAACTGCATGGGGAACAGAGTTCTCCAGGAAGTGCTGGGGACAGGATGCACAAAGGGGTAGTGCCATATTCCACTCTGGGACCAGCATATATTTCACAATTCCTTAGGTTCCCTACTGTAGTCTTCTATATCAATTTTGATGGTATAGCAGGTGCTGTTAATGTTCCATCCACAGCCACTTGGATTCCTTTACCATTTTTATGCACATTGGGTAGCTGGTGTGCTTTAACTCCCCAAAATCAATACCGGTGTCTCTGTCTCTTTTTGGAGCACTGCTCTCAGGTTACTGGAACTTCTTTTGAAAGCCAGATGTCCTAGGAGTCAGCCTTAACTAATAGCTGACAGGTGCAAGAAAACTGATGAGGAAATTCTTGAATACGAAGCCTCTACGCTGTCTTTAAATAAGCACCCCCATGAAGTTGCTCAGCCTCTTTCCCTTGCTGGTCTCACTTCCCCACCCTACCTACCATTTCTTTCCTGACAATACTCCCTAATAAACTACCTTCACAACTTCCCATCTTGGAGTCAGTTACTGAGGAAGCCAGCCTGGAAACAGCCCACCCACAGCTTAAGGATAAAAAGGCTAAGTAGTGCTATAGAAACAGGCCAGGATTTGGACTCAGAAGACTCCAAATGACAAACTTCCAGCTCTATCACTTATTAGATAATGGAAGTCTCTATCAGCCTTTCCAAAATGTAGAAATAATGGTATCTACCACAACAATTTTAAGATAATCAAATACATGTGTCTAGACAACACATGTGAAAGTACTTCGCAAACCAGAGACTACACTATGAAGTTAACTCATTTAAGACAGCTGCTTCCTAACTTCCAGTCCCTCCCCCGCAACCTGTAATTATGATTATACTCCCACTTGTCTACAAATAGAAAATTTGTAAAGCAGCAGTTTTCAGATTTTAGCATGCATCATAATCACCAGGAGGGCTGTTAAAAAGAGTTTGATGGGCCCCACCCCCAGAATTTTTGATTCAGTAGGTATGGGGCAAAGCCCAAGAAGCTGCATTTCTAACAAATTCCCCAGTAATACTGATGCTGACCTGGAGACCTCACTTTAAGAACTACCGTTATAAGAAAAACTTCAGCCACTCTACAAAGTGAATTGATAGAAGCTTACAATGGATCTGCTTTACTATAGAGAAAATTTTTAGGAGACAAAGAAATCTTTTTAAAAAACTTGTGAGATTTTCTTTCCCATGCTACGGATGTCCTCATCTTATGAAATAAATGTGTGCAAGCAAAGTTGCCCTTAAAGAATATTTCTGAAGAGGAAACCCTATGTTCCATCTAAATCCCTTAAGGACTTGCATTGAAAGAAAAGAAAGAAAAGAAAAGAAAAGAAAAGAAAAGAAAAGAAAAGAAAAGAAAAGAAAAGAAAAGAAAACAAAACAAAACAAAAAGAAAGAAAGAAAAAGAAAGGAAAAGAAAAGAAAAGAAAAGAAAGAAAGAAAGAAAGAAAGAAAGAAAGAAAGAAAGAAAGAAAGAAAGAAAGAAATTCAGATAGTTTGCCAGTCTAGTGTCATGATCAATGTCAAGGTAACAAGAAGAATAACCATTAATTCACTATTGAAATGTACCAGGAAGTTTCAAAACACTTGACATGCATTAACTTACTCCACAATAACCCATGAAATAGATACTATTTTCATCTTCATTTTACGGATGAGGCAACTGAAGGTCAAGAAAGTTGCCCAAAGTCATACAGCTAGTAAATGTCAGAGATGAAAATCAAACCCAGGTAGTTTGGCTCTATAGTCTACAATCTTAACTATAAACAGTATTACATGTTGGATGCTCTTTTAAAAGTCTGCCCTGTTTACAGAATTCTAACTCTATGATCTTTCTTCTTATTGGCTCCCCTTCATATATATACCTTCCATTCCTATGTGGCCATTTGACCAAGCATGGAGCTACCTCAAAGCACAGGCATGGCTCCCAAGAAGCTTCCCAGTTGCACCACCAGAATGTGCATAGTAATTCACAATGCTGGACTATAATACAACTACTAAATATGACCTGTACTCAACTTGACTAGTACCAAAATGAGGAGGGATGATGAACAGCAAATATGCTAAAATTTCATTCACTGATCTACTCTATTTTATTTTTTAAAGTAGGCTCTACACCCAGCAGGGAGCCAAATGCAGGCCTTGAATTCATGACCCTGAGATCAAGACCTGAGCTGAGACCAAGAGTCACTTAACTGAGCCCCCCAGTCACCCTGGATCTACTCTATTTTAAAGATGTTCTACATGACATACACATTTGGTAAAGAAATGCACTTTTTGGCTTTCAGTATATTTTATAAATGTAACACAAAATAAGAACGAAGTAAAATCCATCTCTATAGCTAGAAACTAGCCCAGGGTTAGATGTAAGGAGGTTGGTAGGATACTGACAGCTCAGGGTCTAATTCCATAAAAACCTCACATAAAGAAAGCATAATATAAAGAGAAATAGAACAGAAAAGGGGGGGGAGAAGCATATTGTTTTGGACCTCAGGTCTCAGCAGAAGGTTGTTTAAGGAGCCCACATACAGTCCTGAAAGTCAGAAAAAGAAAGGAAGGCTGAGGAGAAGGAAGGGCTGGGTTTGGCCTGACATCTTTTAGATTCACAGTTTAGCAGGTTAAGTAGTGACATTACTGATATCCAGAGAGAAGTAATTTGGTCAGGGTCACGTAGCAAGCTGCGGGTAGAAGGAGGACTTATACCTATGTCCAAACTTTCTATCCACTTGTATTTTTAGGCACTTTTAGGAGACCATCCTGATTTCTCTTCTATTTTGCACAGGGTCTCCACTTGCTGGTGTTTCACCCTCTCATTGCCAGGCAAACTCTAAGATTGTATGTAAGAGTAACTCCTGCAACCAAACTCTATCACTGTGACACTGGAGCATTTATAGGGACTGAAGAAAGGCAGAGACTATGCTCACTAATATTTACAAGACCTCTACCGGGTCTACTAGGAACCACCCTGATGAATGTCACACTTGAGCCGAGATGAAAGACTTATCCTCAAACAGCTCACCTCCAAACATTTCAGAGCATTCACTGGAAAAAAGCCCCAGGAAAGAGCTTTAAAGTGTATTTTAATAGAGCACAAGTGGGACTTCTGCGGGGCTAGTTAGCTTCTATTTCTTGATACGGATGCTGGTTATACAGACATGCTCAGCTTGCGAAAATCCAAGTGGGTAGAAAATTTGAGCTGTACACTTATAATACATGCATCTTTCTCTATGTGTATTTCAATTAAAAGTTTCAAAAAGATTAGTTCTGTTTTTTCACCAGCAGAAAGTGATGACACACATCTGCTAAAGAATCTTTTGACCACACAATCTGTTCTACTGCAGAAGCTTGTTCATAACACATCTACTGAGCCAGAGTAAGGACTCTAAACAGAGGCTGGGGTGACAGAATGAGCTCAGGTCATGTTCAGAGGGCTTCAGAAGCCTTCCTCAACACTGGATTATTTAGGCAGAGTGATATCACATCAGGGAGGAAAAAAAGAGCATTTCCTCCCTAGCTTTTAGCTTCCTCTTTGTCCCTTGTCTCCTCTTAAATGTCCCTTGTCCACCCTCACTAAACTCAGCAGCAAGTTATGCAAAAGAGCAGCAGTCCCAGACGTTGGGTCCCTAGATTTAGGGATGCCCTGAGCTGACTGTGACAAAGAAACCTGAGTGGGCCCTGCGGTCCTAAAAGGAAAGAGAACATCACACTTCTAAGGCTGCAGCTGGAACACGGCACCCATGTACAACACACAGTACGCATTCAGTTAACACTGACTGAATAAATGAATACATTATGTATGGATTGAATCCAAAATGTGCGCAATAAATGTGTGCTGAGTAAAATTAAATGATGGCTGTTCTCTAGGTCTCCTCTAAATCCTCCCTGCATTAATTCTGCATATTTGATCTTTAACCAAGATGAACATCACCAGGTTAATATCTTCCACACAGCACTGTTTTCATATTTTTTAATGTGTTCAGAAAGGCTCTTAACCTTTTGTAACAGGTCCCATCAGGCAGCACTCTGAAGGCAGTCAAGTAAGATGAAGCTGCTTCAAGTTGTTTGAGTTGTTAATATTTTTATCCTAGAAATAAGTAAGCCTGGAAGATGGAGTTTGTTTTTAACTCTCATTCCTGCCTAAGTGGAAAAAGTTTTCCTGCAACTATGCTGCTAGGAACAAATTTCCTGTTTTTAGTATTGTTTAGTCTGAATAGGTCTCTAGAGACCAATCTTAATGCTGAGGAAGCAAATGAACTGGGCCCCCAAGACAGTTCCAGCTTCAAAGTTGGGTTCAGCCAGCCTTGCTGAAGCCCATTTCATTCCCAGGAATCCGAGGCCTAGTTAAATAGGTTAGATTTGTGTTGATCTGCACAGCATCTGTCTCATGCATCCCACTGGCACAGGCTCTTCTCCCTCGAGCCACACTTCCCTCCTCCAACCCTGAACACTAGTTTGCAAAGAGAAAAGCTGCATGTTAGAATCACAAGATCTCAGGGGCGCCTGGGTGGCTGTCGGTTAAGCATCTGCCTTCAGCTCAGGTCATGATCTCAAGGTCCTGGGATCGAGTCCTGCATCGGGCTCCCTGCACAGCAAGGAGCCTGCTTCTCCCTCTGCCTACTGCTCCTCCTGCTTATGCTCTCCCTCTCTCTCTGTCAAATGAATAAATAAAATCTTAAAAAAAAAAAAAAAAGAATCACAAGATCTCCAACCACACAGGTGTGGGGCACTTGCTGCACCTCAACCCTTCATATTAAGTCACCTCAACCAAATAAACAAAGCACGACTCCAACCTCAGCCAACAGCCCTGGGACTATCTCAGGGTTACCACTGCCACTTACTCAAGTGTAGGCAAAAGACAAAAAAGATGATGGAAGACAACTTGACAGTGGTGAGTGCTTAGTTCAACAATTACCTGCTGGTGACTACAAAGAGAGGAACTGACAATAAACCGGCCAGTCAGGAACTTGGGACTGATTTTCAATGAAGTGTGGTTAATAAACTTCTAAAAATCCTAACAGAGCTGAAAAATGCCTAAGAGATTCATTCTCTCTGGTGCTTAAATGCGTCTATGTGAAAAATACTGAGATGAGGTTTATCTCTGCTGAAAAATGAATACTTGAAAATTAAAAGTGGTGGAATTTAGGATAAACCTAGATAACTATGTAGGATTTCATTTAATTCAAATATATATACATATTAAGATTTTTTCTTCTGGATTCAATCTGGAGGTCCTGCATTCATTCTTTCCCTCCCCAGTATGAAAGTGGACACCACAGGGTATCTTCACAGATAAGAAACCTACTCCAGGGGCACCTGGGTGGCACAGCAGTTAAGTGTCTGCCTTCGGCTCAGGGCGTGATCCCGGCGTTATGGGATCGAGCCCCACATCAGGCTCTTCCGCTGTGAGCCTGCTTCTTCCTCTCCCACTCCCCCTGCTTGTGTTCCCTCTCTCGCTGGCTGTCTCTATCTCTGTCGAATAAATAAATAAAATCTTAAAAAAAAAAAAAAAGAAACCTACTCCAAAAATAATAATAGTAGTAGTAATAATAATAATATAATAATAATAATAATAATAATAATAATAATAATAATAATAATACCCAAGTACCAGGAAATGCTGGGTTGTGTCAGGAAGGAAAAGGAGCGCAATGGCTGACAGGGTTAGTTCACAGATCCCAGTCCCCTTCGTGGGTACCTTTGGCTACACCTCATCACTTTTAAAGTCCACTTCAAGTCCACCTAGCCCCTGGTTAGAAGAGGTGAATTAAAGCATCTCTTTGCTATGAAGTGTGAGCTATTTCTTTTGTCTCGTGGTGGGGTCATTTACGGCTATTCAGAGAATTTAGAACAAAACACCCTGACTGCACCTATAGGCAAGCACTTGCTTCAGATACAAAATTAAAAATAGGTGGGGTTTCCATATCTCAGAGAGAGGCAGCAATAGGAAGGCTTGAAGACACATGTTCCTTATTCATAACTTTGGGGTCCTTTCCTACAATAAATGCAAAATTTAACAGCCCAAATTTTTCTATTTGTAAGCTAATTTATATCACATTTCAAACGTGAGAGGTAGGCACATAGGAGTTCTCTCGCATAGTGGGCAGCAGGGTGTAGTGGAAAGAACAACAGCTTTGGAGGCAGCAGATCTGCGTTTCAGTCTGGGCTCCGCCTCTTAGTAGTGTGGCCATGGTCAAGTTACCTAACCTCTCTGAACCTCAGTTTTCAGGTCTCTGCAGTAGAGATAATAATAATCCACTTTACAAGGTTGTTGTGAAGAGTAAATGAGAAAATAAGATAGGCACTCAGTTCAGTACCTAGAAGAGTGTAGGTTCTCAAGAAATGGTATTTTCTTGGGGCGTCTGCCTTCAGCTCAGGTCATGATCCCAGGGTCCTGGGATCAAGCCCCATGTAGGGCTCCCTGCTCAGTGGGGTGTCTGCTTCTCCCTCTGTCTCTGCCCCTCCCCCCACTTGTGCTTGTGCGATCTCTGTCTCTGAAGTAAATAAAATCTTTAAAAAAATTATATTTTTTTTCTCACTTCCCACTTAAGTGAGTTGGTCATGAGAACGTTTTCCAAAATTAAATGCAACTTTTCCAAACCCTGAAATCAAACCTCTAAACTACATAAGAATATTTCCAGATGCTTACTGAAGGAGGAAGTTGCTTCTATTTTCTTAAAATCTCTGATGTGGAAGAAAAGGAAAAGCAACACTAACCAGAAACCACATGTTTGTGCTTTAAACCATACCACCACCACAAACAAGATGGGGTTAGTTTAATAAGGGAGGAATAGTAGAGGGGAAAAAGTAATTAGGGGTTCCCATTCCTGTCAGATCTCTTCTCATCTGATCACAACCACTTCTACCATCTGTATGGAAGCTATATTAATTCTTCCTCCTATATCAATTCAGCACATATCCCCATAAAACATTTGTATTTTATCTGTGTAACTACTGAGATAAGAGTCAAGCAATGGAATGACTGACAAAGGAATATCCCCCACTTCTAGGAAGAGAAGCAAGAAAAAAAGATTTTAACACACTCTTCTATTTACCTCTTCCACTCCTGGGGACCCAAGGAGCTATTTGTATATAGTAAATGATCTTAAGAGTGAGTCCATCTGCTTCTGCCCAGAGAAAAACTCCCCAGGGGCTCTGCCTTTTCCAACTTCTAAATACAAACTGAGGGATGCCTGGGCACATCTGGTCATCATTTGATTTCAGGCTTCTATTGTGTTCAGTCTGCGGGGGGAAGTAAGTCTATAAATAGTTCATGTTGCTATGCCTTACACTTGAAAAATGAGAAACCATCAACTGCCTTTCCTGCAGAGAGAAGAGAATTCTTCACTGAATCCAGTTCCCTCCGTAATGATCACACATCAAGTTAGTATGCTAAGTAGCCAGCTTCAGTCAACTAATTCATAACACCTATTTTATTGTAAGAGTAAATGGTATCTAGAAAGAAACCTAGGAGGAAGCTCCAATTTAAATTGGTGAATGATTTTTTTTTTTCTTTTAGAGAGCGGGAGGGTCAGAGGGAGGAGAGAATCTTAATCAGGCCCCACACCCAGTGCAGAGACTGACAGGGTGTTTGATCTCACAACCCTGAGATCATGATCTAAGCAGAAATCAAGAGTCGGACACTTAACTGACTGAGCCACCCAGGCACCCCAAAATTAGTGAATAATTTATATGATGCTTTGAGAAGTCTCTGATCTTTTTGGAAACTCACCAAGCTATGTGCTCTCTCTCTCTGTCAAATAAATAAATAGAAAGTCTCAAAAAAAAAAAAGATTCGTGTATTTATTTGAGAGAGAGAGCGAGCGAGCGAGCACGCACAAGTGGGAGGGCAAAGGGAGAGAGAATCTGAAGCAGACACCATGCTTCAGATATTCAAATTAAGCTGAGCTTAGAGCCTGAAGCAGGGCTCGATATCACAACCCTGAGATCACGACCTGAACTGAAACCAAGAGGCAGACACTTAACTGACTACACCACCCAGGTGCTTCAAGAACTATGAATCTTTAATGGGTAACTACAGTGTCCAATTCTTTTTTTTTAAATAAGATTTAAATGTAGTGGGATCATGACCTCAGCCGAAGGCAGACACTCAACTGACTGAGCCACCCAGGCATCCCTTTAGTGCCCAGTTCTTTTTGATTATTTCCAGTGCTTCACACAATTCTTGGAATATTTCTTAGTAGCTATACATTGAATAAATAATGGAACAAGTTAAAATAATCACATATTATATGACCTTAATGAGCTTTCACAAATAAAAGAAACATCAAATTGAATGTTGGTTGAGGGAGAGGGGTAACAGGGAGAGGTAACAGAAGAGGGGGCCAACCAAGTAGAAATGACAGAACAAAGATACAAATAGATTGTTTCCTCTTCATCCTCACACCGGCTCAGAACTCTAAAAAGGCCATTTTTGCTGGAAGCTGAGCTTATATAAATGTATGTAAATCACAGATTAGAGCCAATATACTCTAGTGACCACCCCTAACTTTAGGTCCTAAAAAAGAAAATATGAGACCAAACTCCTTTCCCAAAAAATGTAGCTCAGAAAGAAAAGCAAGTAGCAACAAGGATGTTGGACAGCCAAGATCTACAACTGGAAATGCTCCAAAATGTTAGAGTAAATTATGAAATTTTTTTTGGCTTTAGAATATATGGAAAAGTTTCCTGTCCGTGCTCTAGAAGTCATAGCATACTATCACTGTGAGCAACAAAGGCTCTGGCTGCCTTTAGTTTAGGAGACAAATGCTGGTTAAAATTTGTTCTGCTAGAGTCCACAGAGCAAATCACAAACCAATGTGGATCACGTGCTGACACCAGTCATAATGCTATATAGTTCGTGGGATATAAATCAAACACAGTCTCCATCTTGGCAGTATCCAAAATACGATAGCTGAAATAAAGCTGAAGAATATACTAATAGACAGAAGGAAAATGACACCAGATGAAAATATGGATCTAAAAAAGAAATGAAGAGCACCATGTAGTAACTGCATGGGTAAATACAGAAGATTTTTTATAATTAAGATTTTAAAATCTTTAAAAGATAATTTACTGTCTAAGCAAAAATAATATATAATAGAATTGATAACATATGTAGACAAAGTATATGACTTGATAGGATAAAGACAGGAGAAATAGAAGTATTCTAAGGCTGGGGGAAGCAGTATCTTATCACTTGAAGGTAGACTATAATAAACTAGAAATGTATAAATGGATATGAAAATGTCTCCAAGATATATTAACTGAACAAGGCAAGATGCAGAATAATATGTGTGTCCTCCAACTTTTTAAAGAGAATATACAATTATACGCTTATATTTGTATAATATTCGCTGAGAATATATATGAGAAATTGATAACAATGGTTGTCTCAGCACAGGGGAAGGAGGTGGCTGGAGATAGAAGAGACATTTAATTTTCACTGTATATCCTGTTGTACCTTTTTTTCTGCCATAGGCATATGCTACCTATTTTTAAAAATTAAGACAGTATTTTTAGAAGAAAAATATTTTTATTAAAGAATTGAAAGCAGAAGATACTTTCATTGGCAACATATAGAACTCAACAGAGAGACTATCTTGTTTGGTACAGAAAACAACAGAGAATAAAATGCAGCAGTAATAATAACAAGTGATATTTAGGAGCACCTGGGTAGCTCAGTCAGTTAAGTTGTGGACCCTTGATTTTGGTTCAGGTCATGATCTCAGGGTCATGCTCCATGCTCAATGGGGAGTCTGCTGCAGATTCTCTCTCTCCCTCTCCCTCTGCCCCATCCCCTGCTCATGCTCTCTTTCTCTAAAATAATAAATAAATCTTAAAAAAAAAGAAAACAAATTATATTTACTTAATGTTTCTACTCTTTTCCAAAGTCGTCTGAAGCCTAATACTTCCTTTTATTGTAACAAAATTCTTTTTTTTTTTTTAAGATTTTATTTATTTATTTGACAGAGAGAGAGACAGACAGTAAGAGAGAGAACACAAGCAGGGGGAGTGGGAGAGGAAGAAGCAGGCTCCCAGCGGAGAGCAGGGAGCCTGATGCGGGGCTTGATCCCAGGACCCTGGGATCACGCCCTGAGCTAAAGGCAGATGCTTAATGACTGAGCCACCCAAGCACCCCTATTGTAACAAAATTCTTGTAATGTTGGCAGGTGGAGAATTATCACTCCTTCTTAAAAGTTAAAAAAAAAAAATTGAGGCTATTTAAATCACATAATATAAAACTTGTTCCAGTAGAACAAAAGTCATCAAGGAAGGCTTGCCTGAAATGGAAGTTATGTAAGTGGATATGGGAGAGTCTAAACAGCTTCTTTCTTGAGTCAACCAGACAGACTGGTAAGAGAAATTTCAAACAGAAAATAATCCACATTGAGACCCCTGGGTGGCTCAGTCGATTAAGTATCTGACTCTTCATTTTAGCTCAGGTCATGATCGCAGGGTTGTGAGATCCAGCCCAGAGTAGGGCTCACACTCAGTGGGCAATCTGCTCAAGATTCTCTCTCTCCATAGCCCTCTGCCCCTCCCCCCACTCATGTGTGTACTCTCTCTCAAATAAATAAATAAATCTTTAAAAAGAAAATAAACCAAATTTTATAGCCCAAGAAAAGCACAGTTAACTGGGCCTTGAGAAAAGTAGTCATCAATTCAGATTTGTATAAATTACGGTGGAATGTATCACATACTCTACAGTATTGCTACTAAAAGTGTAGTCCTCAGGCCAGCAGCATCTTGACTCCACCTCAGACCTCTTGGTTCTAAATCTGCTTCTCTAACTTGAATTACTTTCAGGTGCATATGTATCACCTAGTGATCTATTTAAAATGCAGATTTTAATTCAGTACCCTTGGGTTGGGTCTGAAAATACACATTCTTTTTCTTTTTTTTTTTTTTAAAGATTTATTTATTGAGATGCCTGGGTGGCTCAGTCACTTAAACATCTACCTTTGGCTCAGGTCATGATCCCAGGGTCCTGGGATCGAGTCCCGCATTGGGTTCCTTACTCAGCGGGGAGCCTGCTTTTCCCTCTGCCTCTTTCTCTCCCTGCTTGTGCTGACAAATAAATAAATAAATAAAATCTTTAATAAATAAATAAACATTTGAGAGAGAGAGAGCACGTGTGCACATCCAAGTGGGGGGGGTGGGGAGAGGGAAAGAAAGACTCTCCAGCAGACTCCCTGCTGAGCAAGGAACCTGATGTGGGGCTCAATCTCATGACCCTGAGATCACAACTGGGCTGAAACCAAGAGTTGGGATGATCAACCAACAGAGCCACCCAGGAGCCCCAGAAATATACATTTCTGACAACCTCTACACAATATCCCCCAAAAATATACATTTCTGACAACCTCTACGCAATATCAAGGTCCACACTTTGAGTAGCAAGGCAGAACAATCCCAGGCTCTCTACATCTGTGTTCCCAGAGTAGGAAGCAAGTTCTCTTCCTCTCATGGTAAGCTGGCATCTGGATATGCATGGTCTTTAGTAAAGCTCAATAGGCATATCCAGAAGGAAAAACCAACAATATGTTCCTGGAAGGCTAGTTTTCTATAAGAAAGTAGCTTAAATAATAAAGTCAGAACACTTCTATTCTGGAACAAGAACAGATCTGTATGGGGGTGCCTGGGCGGCTCAGTCGGTTAGGCGTCTGCCTTCAGCTCAGGTCATGATCTTGGGGTCCTGGGATTGAGCCCTGCATCGGGCTCCCTGCTCAGTGGGGAGTCTGCTTCTCCCCCTCTTTCCTGCTCTCTCTCTTGAAAGAAAGAAAGAGAGAGAGAGAGAAGGAGGGAGGGAAAGAGAGAAACACGGAGAGAGAGAGAGAGAGAGAGAGAGAAAGAGAAGAAAGAAAGAAAGAAAGAAAGAAAGAAAGAAAGAAAGAAAGAAAGAAAGAGAAAAGAAAGGAAAAGAAAAGAGAAAAGAAAGAAAAGATCTGTATGATGCCCCATGGGCAGGCTGCTAAAAAATCAGTAGAGATGGAGCTATCACAGCCCCAAGCTGCTTCTCCTTCTGCCTCTCTCTCTCTTTCATGAATAAATGAAGCAGGGGGAGTGGGAGAGGGAGAAGCAGGCTTCCTGCCAAGCAGGGAGCCCGATGCAGGGCTTGATACCAGGACCCTGGGATCATGACCTGAGCCGAACGCAGACGCTTAACGACTGAGCCACCCAGGCGCCCCTGCTGAAACTTTTTATGTAGTCATCTGCTTTCCACTGAGCACAGAACTAGAGAGAAACCAGTCCCATTCTTTCTCCACACTTTCTGAACTCTTTTAAGAACACAGCACTTAGAAGGGGCCTTTTGTTGGTCAGCTGGACTGGCTCCCCCAAACAGAGGACCATTGACATGGTGCTGAGAGGGTGCTTGGACACAGACTTACTGTGCAAGTATATGGGAGAGAATTTAGCACCTGGCCTGGCAGACCAGGTGGCCTCCTCTGGAAAAGCCTACCGTTATCAGTCTGCCTGTGCACACTTGTCTACTGTGGCAGACACATAGACCTTTTGTTCAAAGGGCTGCTCTTCAGTTTATATCCCCTTGTTTAGATGATTTTATAAATCAGTTTTTCCAGATTCTGGAAGTAAGCAGCACCATCATCACACTTCTTTTTTTCAAGCAATTAATTGGCAATCTTTTTAAACACAGGACAAATTCAAATGTAAAGGGAGTGCACGTATGGGGCAACTTGTCAGCATTGCACATGCAAGCAAGAGCACTTGTGGGTAATGTCAAGAACAACTGTCTTGGAAACCCTATTTATATTTATATTTATATTTATATTTATATTTATATTTATATTTATATTTATAATTTATACTTAGGCTGCCCCAGGTCTGCAACTGACTATGGAGCTTCGGGCATGCTTCCTCTACAGATAACCTCCCTCACTGGCCTAGATCTCAAGAACCCAGATAGTACCAGAAATTTCTGTCAGCCCTTGGCTCACGGGGGAGGGAAAAAAAAATCCAAAGGCTCCTTCAAACAAGCTTTTGCATTTTAAAACATTTCTTTTGTTTCTGCTGTTCATTTTTGTACAGGCATCCAGCACCAGCAGCAAACATTAAGTTTCAAGGACCTCAGTTCCTCAGACATTTATGAGTCTGAAAGCTACTTTTTAAAGATTCATAATCAAGTTTCTAGAGAGGGGAAAAATGTGTTAGATGAAGCCAAAAGAATGACTTTATTCCGTTAAAATCCAGCCCATGGCCATGCTTATGTAGCTGAGCAGCTGTGCTGCTGGCAGGGGAAAGGAACATACTGAAATGAAACACTCATGATAACCTCCCTTCCCCCACTCATGCCAGCAGAGCCCCATCCAGTTATTGCACAAAAAGGCTTTTTTCTTAGAAACTTCTCTCTCTTCTACTTCTGTCTCCATCTTGGTTGGGAAGAAACAGCACTAGAGATGGAATGTACACAACTCTGCAAATATTCATAAGAAAAGGCTTTGACGCCCACACACTCCCCAGCTCCCCTAACGCATACATGCATTAGGGAAAAGGGATGCACAGAGAAACTGATAGGCGTCTGTGGTTCTCTAACTTACGTAAACTGAGAGGCTTTCTCAAAACAGGCAGCAAGATTCAAGAAGGCAGAGTCCTAACTCATCTTTCATCCACTGAACCATAAATTGAGTAATTGATCCAATAACCATTAATTGGTCATTTAAAATGTATGGCACTGGGGGCGCGCCTGGCTGGCTCAGTCGGTGGAGCATGTGACTCTTGATCTGGGGATTGTGAGTCTGAGACCCATGCTGGGTGTAGAGATTACTTAAAAATAAAATCTTAAAAAAAAATAAAATGTGCAACGCTGGAAATAACAGAAATAAACAGAGCTGTGTGTGGTGTGGCATTTGAAAGCTGAGACTCTGGAGTCACACGGTCAAGGGTTTGAATACTGGGTCTGTGACTTGGCTGTATGACCTTAAAGCAAGCTACTCAAAGTGCCTGAGCCTGCTCCCATCCTGAAAATGGAAATAATAGTGACTGTAAAAAGTGCTGTAACCCTAACAGCATCTCCCTCTCTGTGAACTCTCAGATTTCTTCTTAGTTTCCTCTTCATGCTCCCCTCCTCTTGCCCCTCTAAGGTCCCTCCCTCAGTTTCAGTAACTCTTCCACCTTCTCTACTCTTCCTCCAAAGCCTTCAGTCACACTGCAAGCTCAGACCACACAAAAGAAATGAGTGTCTCAGTCCGTTTCTCTACCTCACTCTACTTACTTTCTGAAGAAGTAATAGATCATTTGTCTTCATCTTATAATGGGTTGGGGTCCCCAGAGAGAAACACTCCTTCTTTGGCAGCAGTATCTAATCACAGCCTGGTCACATATTAGGATTAAAAAATTCTGCACAACTTACTCTTGATGTCCTAATCACATACAATTGTCTGCAGTTTCCTCTATTTTATCCTAATGGAACTGAAGACCAACTAGTTCTAATGCTCCATAAACTGTTAAAATCATCATTTTCTGTACTTGATCATTATTATCACCTGTCTTGTCTGTGAACCAACATCCCTTCATTAAATAATCACATGCAGGTGCACACAACGTGTACTATACTGAGAGCGGCCTTCTTGGTTCCTGCAGTCAGCCTTTCAATCATTTTGAGGGGTATGTGGAGTTTTCCTCTCAAGACTCTCAGAGTTCCTAACACCCTCAAACTAAAGTCTGGAACTGAAGAAAATATTCACCAAGGAATGTATTAACGCACACACACATACACACACACAATCCCCACCCCTCTTCGGGCCTCTTTGAGGGTAGGCAATGGATGTACTGTGTGTTGTTTGGTGTTCAGTGCATGGTGGAGACTAATTATTATAAAAACAAAAGCACAAACACATTGCTGCTGTAATTTCAGTTTTGAATTCAGTGGTTATGGGAAGGAAATCTCTTGCACACTCACATGATTTTTTATCTGGAAAAGATACAAGTGTTTTAGGTATTGTGTTTCAGCCAAATAACTGACCATTTTAAAATAAAGATTCCCAGGAGAATAGAAGCAATTGCTTTCCACAAAGGGCTGGATAGCATTTTGTTCCTGGACGTGCTTTCTGTTGACTCAGTCTGCACTTGTTTTGACAGCCAGTTACAGCCCTACTTAGGTAAAGCTGAGCTAATGCTCTTCATGGAAAGTTTTACAAATACAAAATTACCGAAACACAATACACTTAAGCAGAGAACTCCGGCTCCAAGAGATATTCCTGACCAGGAGGAAAGGAGGGAAGTTAATTTTTCAAGTGGAGCATGATGATCCAGAAGGGATCACAACCAGATTCAAAGAAGAGATTTTTCAAATCTAGTTCAGATCTTAGAAGCATGGGCCTCATTTCTCTTGTACTGTGATAAGGTAATCACAACACGGAACCAAACCACAGTACTCAGGACCTCCCTTATCAACTCGGGTTGCCAAGCCCTGGGCTGGGAACTTAATTATTTCATTTCCTCCTCACAGGAACTCAAGCTCAAGAAAGGAGGAACTCAGAGAATTTAAGTAACTTGTCTAAAGTAAGCCAGCTAATAAGTGGCTATCCCTGAATTAAAATCCAGGTCTAACCTCAGAGGAGAAGTAGATTAACATTAATACAGATTATAACCAGATAAAATATAGATTAATTTTGAAGAAAAGCCTTGGCTGGAAGTCCAAACATTAACAAAGACTAAAAACACAATTCAGATAAAGAATGCGCTGCCTTAAGAATGGGAAGCTAATGAGACAAGGGTCACAGGATAATGGACAAGACAGGTGCTAAGATCCCCTACCAGACTCCATTCACTACAGTCTTTTCTCTGTCTTTCCTCTTCACCCTCTCTCCTTTTTCCTAATTTACCATCTCTTCCTTTTCCTATATCCCTTTTTTTTTTTCCTTTTTACACTGTAGTGTTGCGATGCATATGAACTTTGCATTCAGATAACCTGTATTCAAATCTAAGACTCATTTTTTATTGCATGACTTTGGGCAGATTACACAACCTCTCTAAGTCTAAATTTTCTTAACTATAAAAGGATAAAATCTCCTACCTTTTAGGCTATTGAAGGGATTAAATAAGACAGTATGTATGAAGAGATGACCAGGTCTCCTAGTAGGCTAAGTGAGATTTTCTTTTAACTTTGAGGGTCTGTGATTTGTCTTGGATTTGAATCCCTGCTCCATCACTAACCAGCTAAGTGATTTGGGCAAGTCTTGTAACTTTCATGTACCTCTGTTTCCTTATCTATAAAATGGAATAAATAGGAAGGACTTAATAGACTTGGGAGATGATCAAATGGAATGATAAACATTTAAAATCTATAGATATTTAACAATATATTTACAAAGAAACCTGCCTCTCAGAACTTACAGTAGCGGACTTGTTCTCTAAAGGCCCATGTTTGCTGATGGCTAATTTATGTATCAAGTGTGTCACCATTAAGGAATGGTTAGTGCTAAAGCACTAAGAAATACACTGGGTGCTTTACGTAACTAATGAATCACTGAACACTACATCAAAAACTAATGATACAGTGGCTAACTGAACATAATAAAAAAAATAATAAATTATAATTAAAAAAAAAAAGTCCTATAACTGCCTGTATAATGCCATATAAATCAAACAGCTATATCTGGGACATGAGAGGGATGGAAATATTTTTTATTTTCCTGATTGGGATTGCTACTGGCATTCGGTGGGTAGAGGCCAGAGATGCTGCTAAACATACTACTGCATGGAACAGATGCCCACAGCAAAGAATTTTCTGGTCAAAATATCAATAGAATTGTGGTTAAGAAGCCCTGGCCTAGATGACTGCTAAGTTCCCTTCAAGCTCTAACATTCTAAGAGACTATGATGAGGCAGCACCAACACCAAACAGAGGACATTCTCGCCAACATCTATCAAGCAATGGCTTATGACGCTGCCCAAAATCCCCCTATAGCCAGTGGGGGGAAATTTTCCCTCTAATATTTAAATATTCTGAAATCGGTGCTGTATTTCAGAGGGTGAGGACAGTCTTTCCTCACAATAGGAAGAAACCCAGAGGACGCCTGGGTGGCTCAGTTGGTTAAGTATCTGTCTTCGGCTCAGGTCATGATCCCAGGGTCCTGGGAACGAGTCCCACATTAGGGCTCTTTGCTCAGTGGGGAGTCTGCTTCTCACTCTGCCTGCCCCTCGCCTTGCTTGTGCTCTCTTTCTTTCTCTGACAAACAAAATTTAAAAATCTTTAAAAAAAAATTGTTTAAAAAAGGAAGAAACCCAGGGATGAAGGGGATACAATCCTCCAAGGACTTGGTCCCTTGCTCTTTACAGTTAGAATCTGTGCTTCCAAAGCCATGAGTCTTCTGGCCAAGAAGCTGATTTAAGTAAGTCTGAAACAAGGTCAGAATAAGATAATACACACAACAGCATACATGAATCTCAAATACATCATGCTAACTGAAACAAGCCAGACTCAAAAGACTACATACTATTTTATTATATTTACATGGTATTTGGGAACAGACAAAATTGTGGGGACATCAAACAGATTAGCAGTTGCCAGGGACTGAGCGTAAGGAGAACAGTTTGCAAAGGGACATGAAGATGCACTGTTTTATATACTGATTATAGCTACACAACTGTGTTAAAACTCATAATAATGCACACTGTACATTAAAAAGGTGAATTTTACTGTGTCTAAGTTATACTTCAATAAAACTGCCCCACTCACCCCCACCCCCACCCCCAAAATATGACCACAAATGCTATAAAGATTGTTGTACTTTGGGAGAGGTTGAACGGGATGACATCAAAATTCTTTCCACCCCACGTCGTGTGATTTTATGACAGTCTACCTCTCCTACCCTGGTGACTTCAGAGTTAAGTCTGGGCTCCAATTTCTGTGTTAAAACGATGAGTCTCTCTGACCAAATCCTGCCATCATTCAGAGATCTCTGGCCCTACTTTAGCTTGTGACAGAGGCTCCTTTCCTGCTATCTCCTATCTTAACTCCTCTTGGGACTGATGAGGGCCTTAGACAATTAATAAACAAGTGAGAATAAACCTCAGGGGATACAGGCTTTATCTCTCTGCGCAGGCTTCCTGTCTAAATCCCATTTGATCTTTCCATTGAACTCCAAATCAGGCTTCTGTTGAAGAAGAACCATATTTATGAAGTCCTCTCCACTATGGACTTTCAGGCTTCCCACTACATTATTTTTATATACTTCAGCTATATAAATGTAAAATGTGAGCCTCACACCAAAATTACACCCAAGTTTATTGAGACATATATAGATATGTAGTTTTCTGTTTACACACATTATTGACCCAGATTATTGATCTAACAAATGATACACAAAATGGTTAACTTTTCTGGTATTCAGAATAGCCACAGGGCACCTATGTGGCTTAGTCGGTTAAGCAGTGGACACTTGACTTCAGCTCAGGTCATGATCTCGGAGTCCTGGGATTGAGCCCCATGTCAGTCTCCCTGCTCAGCAGAGAGCTGCTCCAGGATTCTCCCTCTGCCCTTCCCCCCACTCATGAATGTGCGCGCGCGCACACACATGCACGCACGCACGCTCTCTCTCTCTCTCTCTGAAATAAATAAATCTTAGGAAAAAAAGAATAGCCCTAGATATGCTATGGCCAGGGAGGACTAAAATAGCCATCAGAATGCTCTCACTTTCTTCCAAAAAAGACCACTGTCTTCTATGACACACACACAGTCACAACTGTGAACTAATGTAGGAGTCCCATCCTCTTATTTGAAAATCAGCTCCTTTCTTGGTTCTTCATGGTAGATCTCAGTGGAACAGATACAAACACCAGGAACCAGACACCTCATATATGCTTGAGTGCTAGGATAAAAATCAAAGATCAAAAGACAAGCCTGTACCTGCCAGTGCCTCCATATTCCAAAATGTAGAGACTAGGTAATATCCATACTGACCTTTTCTGCTGAGCATTTATAGCAAACACATTGTCACTACAAATATAGGGTGTTCATACTACAACAGAAGGAGCCCACAACAACAAATCCCACAGTGGTCTAGGGTCTTGTTTCTACATGTTCCCCTCAGACGAGAAGAATGGGGGAGTTACACTTCCATGATTTAAAATTATTCAATCACCTTCAGAAGTCTGCAGCAGCAAAAAATCAATACTGTCCTCTAAGTCATTTAAACTTGATAACGTTGCTTCTTTGGCATAATCAGAAAAAGTTTCACAGAAAACTGAAACACTTAGCAGAAAACCTACATTAGCTTTTTATTCAAAATTATATAGACTGACTTGGGTGCCTGGGTGGCTCAGTCGGTTAAATATCCGCTTTTGGCTCAGGTCATGATCCCAGGATCCTGGGATAGAGTCCCCTGTGGGGCTCCCTGCTCAGCGGGAACTCTGCTTCTCCCTCTGCCCCTCACCCTGCTCATGCTCTCTCACTCTTCCTGTCACTCAAATAAATAAATAAAACATCTTAAAAAAAAGAAAAAAAGAAACAGAGAGAAGTCCTATAGACCCACTTAGCCAGACCTGCTGCCTCAGAAACTTGTGAGAGAGCTAATTAGAACTACCAGACACAAGAAGGGTGACAGCCTTGCTGGGAAGGCCTTGGCTAGTCCTCTCAATCCTCAGCACGTCAATAGAGTTCACCTCTTACATACCTTGCAGACTGCCAGACTAGCTGTCTAGGCCTTTTATGTTCAGCCTAGGACCACAAGCACAAGCCTAAGACTCAAAGATACTAGCCTCTAGGATTCCTGGGCCCTTCTGCTGTATATAACACAGGCCAAGTTTGAGGTGAAGCCATTTACCTGCCATAAGAGTAGAACACTACCTGAACTAACTTGTACCCACCTGAATCATGCTGAGGCCCAAGGCTAAGTGGACCCTAGCCAACTTCTGTGCCCTAGGCAAGCAGTCTTTTCCCATCTCCTTTGTTCTTTCTGATGGGCTCTCACTACTACTTCTCAGATCAAAACATTATTAGTTTCTAACCAAAGCATTAAAATAAGACCAGGCCCCAATTCCATGTTAATTTCCCAATAATTATCCAGTTATGGAACACTGAGGAGAGTGAAAGAAATATGACATTACCATATCCTGAGATGCATACTGAAGGTCCTCTGGGTTGACTGACCAATAGCAGTAATCAAAGCCAAATGCCACAACCTTCTCCCGGGAGTCTCCAAAGCCATCTGGTCGATTGTCCACCTAAAATCAAACACAGAATAGAGTCTTCTCTATCACAATGTCAGAATCTAGCCAGTGCCACTTGATTCCTCCCTGCTATAGCTAGAGAGACCTAGACTGGTCATGAGAATCATTATGTTATCCACCTGAAAAAGAAAAAAAAAGTAAACTCTGTCCTCATCTCATCAAATAAAAGTTCCAGAGAATTAAATTTGTCTATCACACTATCACCTATCTGCCTACATATGAACCAAGCTTAGGCGAGAAAGCCTTTCCCTCTCTGAGCATCTTCTTATCGCGATCATTTTTTCTCCAAATATTTCTGTAAAGGATACCAGGAGTGCATGAGTAGTTCAGTGCCTGGGCCTGACAAACTCTATCAACCTAGGGCTTTCACAGAGGTCCCTGGGTATCCACCCCCAGTGAATTAGAAAGCACATTGAATAGAAGAGTGAGGACCAATCCAACTGCCCAGGGTAGATGAGGGTAGAGTCAGGGCTTGGAACCGTACTGACCTCCAGGTACTGGGGAGAATAGTACTATAGCCACAATGTTTTATCTTACTATTTAATATTTAGACTCTGGACAGGGATAGACAAACCCTAGAACTAGCCACCACAAACTATAGTAGAAAGAGGCTGTCAGAATGACTAAGAAATTCTTAGGGGATAACTGACCTCAAGGAAGTAAGCAGCTAAGTAGGTGTGCAGGGGGCAGATTAGAGTTTGATCTTGGCCAGGATTTATTCTTAAAAAACCAAAACTCTCAACTCTCAGAACAAAGCCCTTGAGGTATGTAAGCAACAGAGATGTAAATAAGAGACGGCAGAGAATAAAAGGTCTTTTTGTCCCTGGGGAGCGCCTACTGAAAGTTTGGCAGGTCCCATTCTCTTTTAGCAGAGAGCGCTGACAAAAGGAAACAGATCACATCATGGGGTGGGCATGGCTGATAGGCCTGGGGTCCAGATAACCCTCACTCGCACAAGACAGCTTCCTCAGCTCTCAGGAATGCTGAGTACCACCTGCAAGCTGTCTATAGCAGCAGTCACAAGGCGAGCTTCCCTGTCTCTCCACTCCCCAAGGACCAGAAAGAAAGAACCACTTCCACTTCCGCTATTCTGGTAAATGGAGGAATGGGTTAGAGGAAATCAGCCCTGGGAGGGGGTGATGGGTGGGGGAGGAAGTTCCAAGTTTTTGTCCAATTGTGACTCAAAGGTCAGTCAGATCTGTGAAAGAAAATCTGTAGCACGACTCAGGATAGTGACTGACTCCCTTCTGGGATCTGATGCATACTGAAATCTGTAGTAACGCCTCTAGATTAAGTGATATCAAATGAGAGGCTTGGGATAAAGTCTAACTGGTGGTCTGGCAAGTTAAATACAACCATGGATTTACCCAGCATGACTTATACTAGCCATGACGCCCATAAGCAGTAAGTGACCAGTTTCCAAACAGCTGCACCCTGTTTGACAGAACTTGGGCTGCAGTGGCCACAATCCCTATACTTCTTTCCTGCTTTATTTTTATACTTGCTTTGTATAAAACTCTTCCTTCTCCCAAACCCCCACCCTAAACCCATTCACATACACATCTTCATCCCAGAAGCCCCTGTAATAATACAAGCTCCTCAGTGGAAAGAGAAAACAGTATAATTTCAGGCTTACCTTTAAATTTCTGATTTTTGCCACTTTGCCATCAACTTCCACAATAATTCTTCCCCCTTCTTTGGTCTCCCTAGAAACAAGACCCAAACCCATATGAGAAGAAACATTGCTTAAAAAAAAAAAAATCAAGAAAAGAGAAGCTGAGATCAGTGCTACTGGGACGAAATGTTTCCCTACTGCTGTCTCTATAAGTAGCTGTCCTGGCTGACATGCTTCTCTGGATCATTAGAATTTGGCTCTGGAACAGCTAAGAATTACCCCTATTGAGCACGCTCCATGTGCTAGGCACTGTATTAGGTACAGTACATATCATACTTCATCTTATGCAATCTTCCCACTAACACACTCTCCTGACACGGCTTCCTACCATATCTTCATTTTTTCAGATGGAAGACTGAAGCTGAGAGAAATTATGTAACTTGTCCAAGGTCACACATCAAGCAGCGGCAGTGCTGGGATTTAAACCCAGATCTGTCTGACCACAAAGCCTGGGCTCTTAACCATACCCTTAGAAATCAGGCTTGAAATTCTGGAGAGTATCCTTCGCTCAGTGCACAAGGCATCCTCTCTCATTTTCTCTGGGATTTTGAGCATGGATAGTAATGAGAAAGGTTTTGGAGTCCTCTCTGTTGAGATGCTGAGAACATATTTCCCAAATCCTTTCCTTTTATCTTTCTAAATTGGAATGAGAGCCAAGATCCTCAAGAATTTTCCTATGTTGCAGTTATGTAGTAATACTGCTAACAACTAACCAACCCCTAAATTTACTTTAAGGGGCTTAATCTAAGTGACCCATATACCTGAAGCCCAAAATGAGCAGAATATACTCCACTCTATATATGAAATCTTTTTTCGTAACATAAAAACCTTTAGCTAAAGTGCTCAAGGCCAGAATGTTAACAGATAAGAATTAAATTCATTAGCATTTCCTCCACTACAATGAAAATAATCAAATTACTCCTAGCCTGGGACCTTAAAGTTAAGAAAATATGTTCTGTCTCATTTTTATCCTTCCTCATGGTTCCCAGGATGTGACCTTGAGAATTTGGGGAGGGGAGGACAGGCACAGTGAGGCAGAGGTCTTTACACTTAGGATTTTTTTTTTTTTTTTTTTTTTTTTCCCCGGGGTCTGAGATAAAGCCCTGGATAAGGAAATTTCCCTCTCCCATGTAAAAACATTTGTTACTTAAATGTCCTTAAGCCCCTAATGCTCTTTATTTCACATTTCATGCTAGATAGTATTTAAAGCAGCAGAGATATTCTTAGTCCCTCAGGATCATAAACCATACACCCCCCCCCCACACACACACAGCCCTCAACAATTTTGAAGAAAATCTTTCATCTTTGCTGTTAACATTTTACAAGATAACAGTTTTTTACCTTTCTCCACTTTAAGGTAGATTTTCTTTTTTTTTTAATTTTTTTTTTTTATTTTTTATTTGAAGAGATAGAGACAGCCAGCAAGAGAGGGAACAGAAGCAGGGGGAGTGGGAGAGGAAGAAGCAGGCTCATAGCGGAGGAGCCTGATGTGGGGCTCGATCCCAGAACGTCAGGATCACGCCCTGAGCCGAAGGCAGACGCTTAACGACTGCGCCACCCAGGCGCCCCTAAGGTAGATTTTCTTATCCCTCCTCCCCCTTTAAAAGTAATACACAGACTATAGTAAATTTGGACAATAAAGAAAATAAGAAAAAATGATGCAATAATTTTTCCAAATCATCTAATTTTTTTAAGTATGCCCTTTCTTGAGGATTCATCTAAGACTCTTCCACATAAAGCAGACTGAAAAGAAGTGTCCTGAATTTGACTTCTTGGAAGAAAGATACAAACTATAAGGGTAAGATGCTGCTCCTTCCTGGCCTGGACTGCTGCCATTGGTAACCTAGTGATTCCAAGCTATTCTAAAACAAAATGAGGGAGAATTAAAATTGAGCAGAACAGAAAGAAAGGGCACCAACCTCAACTGGGGAGCTGGTCACACAGAGTTCAATGAAAGTCTGCAGAAATGGAGCCTTACACACAGCAGAGTGGCACTACTACCACTTGCCTCCGGCATTCATTCCTTAAGATGAATTTCCCTTTGCACAGGGATAAATTGTCAGCTCCACATTTACCTCTAGAACAATGTTTCTCAAAGTGTGGTCCACAGGCTACCTTCATCGGAATTACATGAGATGATGGGGCTTATTAGTTCGAATTCCTATTAACAAGTTGCATTATGGGGGGGAGGGAGGTAAAAAACAAAACCAAACCAAGTTGCATTATAACAAACTCCCTAGGTGGACTGTATGCATACTATAATTTAAGAATCACTGTCTTAGAAGGGAAAATAAGCAAGCCATGACCATTTATTATCTATTCATTTGTAAAACTTAAAAAAAATAGACAGCTAAGTATAAGCAGTAATAAAAAACAGTTAAAAATTACATAGCTAACACTTCATTGGACACTTAAAATAAGCCAAGCCCTAAGTACTTTTAATGTTTTCTTTCATTTAATCTTCATAAAAAAACCCATTGAAGTAGTTATCCTATTTTACAGATTAAAACAAACACACACACCCCCCACAGAAAGGGAATATAGTATATGAACAGTAAATTTTGACAGGGCAGGGGTGCCTGGGAGGCTCACTTGTTAAGCATCTGCCTTTGGCTCTGGTCATGATCCTTGGGTCCTAGGATAGAGCCCCACATTGGGCTCCCTGCTCAGCGGGGAGACTGCTTCTCCCTTTCCCTCTCCCTGCTGCTTGCCCTACTTGTGCTCTCTTTCTCTTTCTCTCAAATAAAAAAAAAATTTTTTTAATTTTTTTTGACAGGACAGTGGGGTGTGTTCCAAAGCCTACAACATTGGTAAAAGAGAACATGTTCTCTTAATGATGAATGATTTTGGATAGACCAAGGGACAGCAACATATAATGAGCTACAGGCTTTCTAATTATGGGAAACTATGAGGAGTGGGGAGGGAATGTTCCACATTATCATTTTACTGATGGTCAGTTCTAGTCCTACTAAGCCAACAGGCATTTGATCAAGAAGTACAACTTTTCTGTAATCTCAGAAGGAAGGAGCAGCTTGGTCTATTGAATAGAAACTTTACCTACTTTTAGACCTTAAACAAGACCATTTTCTCATCTGGAAAAAATATTACAACATCAGATCCAATGATTATTAACTGAATCTGTGCCAAAGACTTATTTGAAGGTTGAACAAACCATGTAAGTGGTAGAGTCCCTACATTCAGATGAGCTTCAGCAAAGATGTTAGAAGTTAACAAACACTGGAGTATAGCTGCATCTCTGTAGGATTCTCTGAGGAGACAGGAGTGGTCTAGACTTCTTAGCTGGGGGGTGGCCACACTGTGTTTATCCATGTTTGCTCCTGAATCTTCAGCCTGGTATAACCTACTCACACCTGGGTATCCTCAGTATTGGCATTCTACTTCTCAATGCTGAAGGTTCTTAACCCGACTGAAAGTAAATAAGCTTTTGTGCCTTTCTTTCCCCCTCACTTTTGTTTGATGAGATAAAGTGCTCTCTACTGTGGCTGCAAGTAACTCAATTTCAACGCCATTTTCTTAATCTAATCCACACTATTATAAATTCCTAGCTCTCAAGGAATTGAGAAATTACTAACAGGAGTGGCCAAGGTAATTATCCTGAGAACCCTAAAAGAGCAGTTTTGCAAAAAGATCCACTAGATGCTACCTCCAAGGTGGCATACTTCTACGAAAACTACTCAACCCTAAGTAACCACATCCAGTAATGTAGAAGCCAGATGTCATAAACCACTTACCAATCTAAACACAGCAGTCCAGGCATGTGCTGCTTTCCTTCTTTCTCCACGTATCTCTTTTGTCTTTTTCCTACTTTCTTTTCTGTTCTTCTGTTTCCTTCCCTCATCCCATCGCTCTCCTCATTATTCTGTCAGTTGTATGACTTCTCAAAACAAATCACCACCATATCAGGGACAAATATAATCCCTGCTAGTACCGAATTGTTATGGGGGACAATGCATTTTTTGATCCTTCTGTCCAATTTTCAAGCCATTTTATGTCCTGGAAATTTTTAAACCTCCCAAATAATTCCACTATATGTCTTCTGGTCCCAAGCTACATTCTGCCAGCTTTGTCTCCCTCTCACCAAACAACCATAACTTTTCTGTTTTCTAACAGCTGAAGTCCTTTGTTCTCAGTGTCCTTTCTACAGAGTGCTCTCTACACCTTCTTCACCTGTCAGCAAACTCTAATAGCGCTTTAAAAAGCACTTCCGGGGCACCTGGCTGGCTCAGTTGTAGAGCATCTGACTCTTGACCTTGGCGTGGTGAGTTCGAGCCCCACATTCGGCATAAAGATTACTTAAAAGAAAAACAGTTCAAATACCAGCCCTTCCCTGACTTTCCAAACCTGCGTGGAAAATCAGTGAAATGGGAAAAAAATTATGTGGCTGAACATTGGATGCCTCAAGAGCTGAGAGGTGCTGCATCAGCCTCACCCATGAGGAAATGCGCACTGACCACGTTGAGGAAAAGGATTAGAGTAACTTCCTTCTACTTCACAGTTCTGCTGTCGAGCATAGGATGAAAGCACGATCTCCCTGGGCCCCAATTTCCCTCTCACACCTTACAACCTGGCTGTCTCCACATCTCTGAAGAGAAACCCATGTGCGCCCAGGAACACACGCAATTCTGTCTCAGTCCCCACAGGTACTCCAGAGCCACCAAGGAGAGGAGACTGACCGCCTCTCTCCCCGCGTACTTTCCCAGCCCCGCTCAGGGAACTCAGTGAGAAAGGCCCAACTCGTGCATAAAGACTTGAGCCGCTGTACCCCAAAACTCCTGCTCACAGGACTCCAGGGACACGGACACAGCGCACCCCACCCCTGACACAATCCCGGAACCTCTATACCCCAGGACACGATCCGAAAGCTCGCCCAACGGCTTTGCCCCAGCAGGCCTTTAGGGTTTCCGGACCCTGGCCCCCTGGGCCACTTTGTGTCTGACTTCTCCGCGCCAGAATCACTTGAGGGAGAGGCGGAGACCTCGCCCTCCTCTCAGCTCATTTGACGCCTCAGGCGCCCCCTCCCTCCCAGACTCACCTCTTGCTGAGGGGCCGGACCCTCACGGCCACCCGCACATTCGCCATCCCTCAGCCACCACCCAAGCAGCAGGTCCGCCCAGTGGCAGCACCCCCGGCCCCAAGCCCAACCCGGCCCCGCCCGCCCCACGCGCCTCCCGGGACGGCCCCGCCCATGCGCGCGCCGTGGGCCGGCGTGGGTGGTGCCTGCTGCGCCTCAGCCAATCCTGAGTCCGATGGGCGGGAGTTCGCGTGGCCCGGCCCCGCCTGCCGGGCCAGCCTCGCTCCGCCCCGCCTCGCCCCGCCCACGCACCTCCCGGCACGGCCCCGCCCATAAGCGCCTCCGTTCCTTGGGGGCGGTGCCTGAGGTGCCTCAGCCAATGATGAGCCCTGCGGCCGAGAGGGCGCCGGTCCTCTCCGGGTACTGCCAGGTCCCACCTACCAGGAACTAGCTTTTGTTCTCGGAGGGTGCTATAGAGAGTCAAGTAAATAAGTTTAAGTTTCGGTTAACGCGAAGTTTACAACGGAATCTGCTAAATACGTGTATTCGCTGCGTTGGCCTTAGTTGTCAATTCTTGTGCTTAAATTTTGGGGGCTGAAATGTAAAGGGGAACACCGATGTTTTTGCAGTTACCAGAAAAGAGCAGTGTCTCTTTGAAGAGGCATTTGGAGTGTGGAGAAATTTAGAGTGCTCCAAGCTTCTCTCGATTGTGATGGAACTTCAGGGCCACTCTAGCAGTGTTTGTGATCGTGGAGAGAATGCTGTCAGTCACAAATGGTTCATTAGTTCATCCAAGAGGTAACTTGAGTACCCACCAAGAGTCAAGTGCTGTTTTAAGGTTCTTGACAAGGACACAGCCCAAGTCTTCATGGAAATGAGAATCTACAGGGAAGGGAAAAGAGACAATAACTATATAAATTGTCGGGATGCCTGGGTGGCTCAGTCGGTTGGGCGGCTGCCTTCAGCTCACGTCATGATCTCGGGGTTCGGTGATCCAGTCATGCATTGGGCTCCTTGCTCAGCAGGGAGCCTGCTTCTCGCTCTGTCTGCCTGCTGCTCCCCCTGCTTGTGCGCGCTCTCTCTCTCTCTCTGGCAAATAAATAAATAAAATCTTATATATATACATATATATGAAAACTATTGGAAAGTTTTAAGGAGAAAGTAGAATTATGAGATTTATATCTTTAAAGGATTGCTCTGGCTGCCATTTTGAGACTAAGTTGAGGAATGGGGAAGGATGAAGGCCCAAGAGAAACCAGTCAGAAGGTTATTTTAGTATTCCAATGATAGTACTTGATTCATGGTGGTGCCTTTAATGTGTGTCAGGCATGCTCCCATAGCAGTTTACCTTTGCAGCCTCTCCTCTCTCATTTGGAGGTATTCTTCCCTTAAAGTGTTAGGACAGCCAGTTTACTACTCAGATTCACCCAGAACCCTAGTCTTATGAATGGCTTCTCTACTCACTGTGCCTTGCAGTGAAAAGAATCACTTCTAGGGAAAACAGTATGGAGGTTCTCCAAAAAATTAAATATAGAATTACCTTATGATCCAGCAATCCCACTTCTAGGTATGTATCCAAAGGAAATGAAATCACTATCTCGAAAATATATCTTCATTTCCCATGTTTGTTGCAGCATTACTCACAATTAGCCAAGACATGGAAACAATCTGTCCATCAAAATATGGATTAAAAAAAATGTGTGTGTGTGTATAATGGAGTATTGGACATTAGAAGAAAGGAAATCCTACCATTTGTGACAACATGGATGGCATTATACTGAGTGAAATAAGTTCAGACAGAGAAAGATAACACCTGTATGATGGAATCTTAAAAAACAAAATTCATAAAAACAGACTAGATTGGGGATTACAGGGCTGGGGTGGAGAAAATGAGAATATGTTGGTCAAGGGATACAAACTTCCAGATGTGAGTTCTAGGGATCTAACGTACAGTATAGTGACTAGTTAACAATACTGTATTGTATACTTGAAAGTTGCTAAGAGGGGTACCTGGCTGGTTCAGTCGGTAGAGCAAGTGACTCTTGATCTCAGGGTTGTGAGTTCCAGCCCCATGCTGGGTGTGGAGATTACTTAGAAAGAAAAGGAAAGAAGAAAGGAAGAAGGAAGGAAGGAAGGAAGGAAGGAAGGAAGGAAGGAAGGAAGGAAGGAAAAGAAAGAAAGAAGAAAGAAAGAAAGAAAGAAAGAAAGAAAGAAAGAGAAAAGAAAGAAAAAGAAAGAGAAAGAAAAAAAGAAAAGGAAGGAAGAAAGAAAGGAAAGGAAAGGAAGGAAGAAGAGAGAGACGAAAGAGAGGAAGGAAGGAAGAAAGAAAGAAAGATTTTAAGAGAATAAATCTTAAGTGTTCTTACACCACAACAACAAAAATAGTAATTATATGAGGTGATGGATATATTAACCAATCTTATTGTGGTAATCACTTCACAATATATACATGTAAGAAATAATCATGTTGTATATCTTCAACTTACACAGTTAAATATGAACGATATCTCAATAAAGCTGGAAAAAAAGTATTGCTGTGTTAATATATTTCTATTTTCAGGTTGGAGAGGTTGGCACAGCAATATTCTGTATTTTCAAAACTGTATATGCTCATAAATATTTCAATATGGGTTTTTAAAAAATAAGGACTCCTTTTTAACATAGCCATAATACTATTATCATAATCAAGAATATTAATTCCTTAATACCATAAATATTCAGAGTTCAAATTTCCCTAATTGCCTCATAAAGCTGTTTTTTTTTAAAACAATCTGTTTAAATCAGGATCCAAATAAATTGGGTTGATATGTCTTTTACTCTCTTATTCAGTAGCTTCCTTATTCCTCTCTTTCTCTCCCTGGCATTAATTTATTAAAAAAAAAAACACAAAAACAGGTCATTTTCCTGTAGATTTCACACAGACTAGATTTTGCAAATTGATCCCTGTGGTGATATTCAAGTATTTTTCTATCCTCTGTATTTTCTGTAATTGGTAATTGAATCCAGAACCTTGATCAAATCAATAAGTGCCTGTCTTGTGTGTGTGTGTGTGTGTGTGTGTGTGTGTGTGTGTGTGTGTGCTATTTGCAACCACTAATGATTATCCTCTGAGCTTATTGGGTCATCAATTCATTAGGGCTTTGAAGGTATGTGGAGGGATGGCAGTGGCTCCGCACACCACCAAGCAATTCTCCAACACTAGCTGGGTGTCCTACAGTTCAATTCAATTCTGTTACTATCTACTCAGAGATAGCATCAGATTCCAAAGGTTAAGGGCTCAGTCCCATTGGACTGCCCTCCACTGCCAATTCCAATCACAAACTCAGGTTGTTACCTGTGCTTAAGACCCACTGGCTACAGATTGGAGGTTCCCACAAACCCCTCCTGTATTCAATTAATTTCTTAGAGTGGCCTTCAGATGCCAGTCAAAAAATCTAGGGTGTTACCTGTACTTCTGACATAACTGGGTGTAATATACCAGAAGTTCCCATGAGCCCCTTCATGGGTTCAACTAATTTGCTAGAAAAGCTCACAAAATTCAGGAAAGTTATTTATTTACTAGATTATTAATTTATTACAGAGAATATTAAAGGATACAAATCAACAGCCAGATGAAGACATACACAGAGTGAAGTCCCAAAGGAGTTTCTGTCCTCATGAAGTTCAGGACCCAGCATGGAGGCACATGGAAGTGTCCTTGTTCCCCAGTTTGGGAAGAAAGATTTATTCTCTTAGTTTGCTTTCTTTTCTTTCTTTCTTTCTTTCTTTCTTTCTTTCTTTCTTTCTTTCTTTCTTTCTTTCTTTCTCTTTCTTTCTTTCTTTCTTTCTTTCTTTCTTTCTTTCTTTCTTTCTCTGCCTTCCTTCCTTCCTTTTGGGGTTTTATGAAGGCTTCATTACAAAGGCATGATTGATTAAATAATTGACTATTGGCAATTGATTCAACCAGCTTACCCTTCTTCCCAGAATTCAGGGAGGTAAGAAAGTTCCAACCCTCTGTTCACATAGTTGGGTCTCCTGGCAACCAGCCCCCATCCCTAGGCCCTAGGTGGGGTGAAAAAGTCACCTCATTACCAAAACAAATGACACCTTTAGCAGTCTCATCACTTAGAAAATTCCAAAGGTTTTAGAAGTTCTATGCCAGAAATGGCATAGTTACAGTCACAATTTTACAGGATCACAAAGTGATGATACTCTAATTTTATCATTCTTCATTTCTTTTGTTTTTTTAAAGATTTTATTTTTAAGTAATCTTTACATCCAACATGGGGCTTGAACTCATAACCCTGAGATCAAGAGTCACATGCTCTACTGACTGAGCCAGCCAGGTGCCCCTATCGTTTTTCATTTATGAGTTGAAATACTTCTATACAGAGCAACTTTTCCTCATCAACTATTTGATTATTCTGAGGCATAGCTTACATTGCAAAGGCAGGACAAATGCTTGATTGTTTCAATTACCAATTTTTAAAATAAGTTCGTTTCCTGGCACTTCCCAATGGTAGTTAATGAGTTGCTGTTTTTTGAGGTGCCTGGGTAGCTCAGTCCTTAAGCATCTGCCTTCGGCTCAGGGCATGGTTACGGCGTTCTGGGATCGAGCCCCACATCAGGCTCCTCCACTGGAAGCCTACTTCTTCCTGTCCCACTCCCCCTGCTTGTGTTCCCTCTCTCACTGGCTGTCTCATCTCTGTCAAATAAATAAATAAATAAATAAATAAATAAATAAATAAATAAATAATCTTTTTTAAAAAATGAGTTGTTGTTTTTGATATTATTATAAATTCATGGATTTAAGCATATTTGATTTGCTTCAGCCTATTGTACTTACTATTATTGATAGCCAAATCATCCCAACTTTAACCAGTGGGAACCTCACTGAATTCTGACTCAGCTCCAGTAGTCTTTTATAGCTTCCTTTATTTCTGATATGACAGGACGTTCCAGGTTCATTTTGAACATTTCCTACTCCAAATGTGATATCAGCCATTTCTTCAAGGATTTCTGGTCCTTTTATGTCTCTATTATTTATTATCTTAAAAATTTTTAATTGAGGTAAGACTGACATATATTATATTAGTTTATCTTAGGCTGCAAAACAAGTCTTAATAAATTTAAGAGGATATCAAGCAATGTTTCCAACCACAACATACTGAAATTAAAATCAAACAAGAAGAAAACTGGAAAACTCACAAGTGTGTGGAGATTAAACAACATGCTACTGAACAACCAGTGAGTCAAAGAAGGAAAATCAAAGGAGGGAAAAAAATACCACAAGACAAGTGAAAATGGAAACACAACATACCAAAATTTATGGGCTGCTGCAAAGCAGTCGTAAGAGGGAAGTTCATAGAAATAAATGCCTATCGCAAGAAACAAGGAAGATCTCAAATAAATAATGTAACCTCCTACCTCAAAGAACTAGGGAAAAAAAGGACAAAGCCCAAAGTGAGTAAAAGGAAGGCAATAACAAAGATCAGAGAAGAAATAAATAAAACAGAGACTAAAAAGACAATAGAAAAGATCAATGAAACTAAGAGCTGGTTCTTTGAAAAGATAAACAAAACTGACAAACCTTAGGGTGCCTGGCTGGCTCAGTAGGTGGAGTGTGCAACTCTTGATCTTGGGGTTGTGAGTTCGAGTCCCATATTGGGTATAGAGATCACTTAAAAATAAAAACTTAGGGGTGCCGGGGTGGCTCAGTCGTTAAGCATCTGCCTTCGGCTCAGGGCGTGATCCCGGGGTCCTGGGATCGAGCCCCACATCAGGCTCTTCCGCTGGGAGCCTGCTTCTTCCTCTCCCACTCCCCCTGCTTGTGTTCCCTCTCTCACTGGCTGTCTCTCTCTGTCAAATAAATAAATAAAACCTTTAAAAAAATAAAATGAAAACTTAAAAAAAAAAGAAAAAATAACAAACCTTTAGCCAGAATCACCAAGATGAAGAGAGGAGTCAAACAAAATCAGAAATGAGAAAAGAGACATTACAACTGGTAACGCAGAAATAGAAAGGATCGTAAGAGACTACTATGAACAGGGGTGCCTGGGTGATGCAGGTCATGATCTCAGGGTCCTGGGATCAAGCCCCACATCAGGCTTCCCGCTCAGTGGTGAGCCTGCTTCCCCCTCTGCCTTTCACCAATCCTTGTGCTTGCTCTCTCTTGCACTCCCCGTCCCCCACTCTCAAATAAATAAATAAAATCTTTTAAAAAAGAGACTACTATGAATAATTACATGCCAACAAATTTGACAACCTTGAAGATAAGATAAATTCCTAGAAACATATAAACTACTAAGACTGAATCATGAAGAAATAGAAAATCTGAACAGAATAATTACTAGTAGGGAAATTAAATGTGTAAATAAAAGCCTTCCAGGGGTGCCTGGCTGACTCAGTTGGAGGAGTATGTGACTCTTGATCTTGGGGTGGTGAGTTTGAGCCCCACATGGGATGTAGAGATTACCTAAATAAACAAAACTTAAAAACAAACCTTCCAATAAACAAAACCTTCCAACAAACAAAAGATCAGGACCCAACAGCTTCACTGGTAAATTCTACCAAACATTCAAAGAATTAATACCAATTCTTCTCAAACTCTTCCAAAAAATAGAAGAGGGAACAATCCCAAACTCATTTTACTAAGCCAGCATTATTCTAATACCAAAACCAGGCAAGGATGCCAAATTATAAGCCAATATCCCTGATGAATATACACTCAAAAACCCTCAACAAAATATTAGCAAACCAAATTTAACAATATTTTAAAAGGATCATACCCCATGATCAAATGGGATTTATTCCAGGGATGCAAGGATGGTTCAACATCTGCAAATCAATCAATGATTAAAATCATATGACCATCTCAATTGATGTAGGAAAAGCATTTGATGAAATTCTCGACAAAGTGGGTATAGAAGGAATGTACCTCAACATAATAAAGAGCATAAATGACAAGCCTACAGGTAACATCATATTCAATAATAAAAAGCTAAAAACTTTTTCTCTAAGATAGGGAAAAGGGAAAGGATGCCCACTCTTGTCACTTTCACTCAACATAATTTTGGAAGTCTTAGCTGTAGCAATTAGGCAAGAAAAAGAAATAAAAGGCATCCAAATTGGAAAGGAAGAAGTAAACCTGTCACTACTTGCAGATGACATATTATATATAGAAAACCATAAAGAGGGGCACCTGGGTGGATCAGTCAGTTAAGCATCTGCCTTCAGCTTAGGTCATGATCCCGGGGTCCTGGGATCGAGCCCCATACCGGGATCCCTGCTCAGTGGACAGCCTGCTTCTCCCTCTCCTGCTGCCTGTGCTTTTTCTCACTTTCTGTCAAATAAAGGAATAAAATCTAAAAAAAAAAAAAGAAAAGAAAAGAAAAGAAAAAGAAAGAAAGAAAGAAAGAAAGAAAGAAAGAAAAGAAAACCCTAAAGATTCCACAAACAAAACTAGTAGAACTAATAAAAGAATTTAGTGATGTTGCAGGATATAAAATCAATTTGCAAAAATCTGTTGCATTTCTATGCATTAATAATGAACTATTGGAGAAATTAAGAAAGCAATCCCATTTACAGTTACATCAAAAAGAATAAAATGCCTAGGAATAAATTTAACCAAGGAGGTGAAAGACTTGAAATTGAAAACTACATTGAAAACTCAAGACATTAATAAAAGAGATTGAAGAAGACACAAATAAATGGAAAGATATTATGTTCATGGATTGGAAGAATTAATATTGTCAAAATGCCCATACTGCCCAAAGCAATCTATAGATTCAATGCCATCCCCATCAAAATTCCAATGGTATTTTTCACAGATAAAGAAGAAACGATTCCAAAATTTATATGGAACCACAAAAGGCACTGACTAGTCAAAGCAATCTTGATAAAGAACAAAGCTGGAGGCATCACACTCCCTAGTTTCAAACTGTATTGGAAAGTTATAGTAATCAAAACAGTATGGTATTGGCATAAAAAGACACATGAGGTTATAGAGCCCAGAAATAAACCCATGCATATATAGTCTATTACTACACGGAACCAAGAATATATAATGAGGAAAGGCCAGTATCTTCAATAAATGGTGTTGGGAAAACTGGACAACCACATCTAAAAGAATGAGACTGAGTAAAAAGAATGAAATTTCAGGGAATCCAGAAAGGCCTCTTCAGCTAAGTTCCATATCCAATTCTTGCCTGTTTAATTCAGTGTCTGAAGGAATAAAAAGAATAGCCTGGAGAGGGAAATAGGAGTTACCAAAACCATCTACTCTACTTTGGTTAAAACAAGTAACAGTAAGGACTTTCACTTATTATTATGTCCTAGCAACTGTTTTTCATGTATTATCTTACTTAATCTTCCCAAGAATCCATGAAGTAGGCACTGTTATTTCAATTTAGAGAAAAGGAAATTGAGCCCATATTTAAAGTTAGAAAGAACATATAGTCATAGACCAGAGGAAGGAGTAAAATAAGAAAAACGCTAGAAAAACCAGACCGCATCTCAATTCCTCCAGAATATTCTTCACAGTGACTTTAAAAAAATTTTTTTTGAGAGGAGGTGGGGGGTAGGGGCAGAGGGAGTGGGAGAGAGAATCTTTTTTTTTTTATTTTTTTATTTTTTTATTATATTATGTTAATCACCATACAGTACATCCCCGGATTCCGATGTAAAGTTTGATGCTTCATTAGTTGCGTATAACACCCAGTGCACCATGCAATACGTGCCCTCCTTACTACCCATCACCAGTCTATCCCATTCCCCCACCCCCTCCCCTCTGAAGTCTTCAATTTGTTTGGGAGAGAGAATCTTAAGCAGTCTCCATGCCCAGTGCAGAGCCTGATGTGGGGCTCAATCTCACAACCCTCAGATCATGACCTAAGCCGAAATCGAGTTGGATGCTTAACCAACTGAGCTGCCCAGGTGCCCCAGAGTGGCATCATTATTATGCTGGAAATGAATTTACAAATGTCACATACCTCTTTGTGTTGGTTCACAAGCTCCTCGGGACTTTTCCAGGTTCAACCTAAAATTGGCCCCCGTATTTATTGGGCAGGATGAGACTGAAGAAAGAGGCTGGCTCCTCCATGTTGGTAGGTGGAAGATTTAATAAGCAAGGGAACCTATATTATGAGGGTTGTCTTGAGAGGCTACAAGATAAGTAGATCTCCAAATCCATGTAGCGAATCTTAGAAGTTTATATGTGGAGGCCTTAACTGGGTTCAGTCACGTACACTATCCAGATGGTCTCAGCACATCACTATCTCAAGGATATCTCCTTGGGGCAGCTTTGGGGAGTGGGGTGAGGAGCTTCTAACCGCTGGGGTCCAGCTCACAAATCAACTGATGGTCGCATCTTGTTGATGACCTCCCCCACCTAGACATTCCAGAGCTTTTTTTTAGTATCCACATCTAAAAGCTGAGTAATAAAAAAAAAAAAATTATCAGCACTTATTGACACTACCATAGTATTAAATTAGCTGTTCTCTTTGAAGCAGACCTTTTTTTTTTTTTAAGATTTATTTGGGGGGGGGTTGGGGGAGGGGCAGAGGGAGTGAGAGAAGTAGACTCCCCTCTGAGCATGGAGCCCAATACAGGGCTCAATCCCACGACACTGAGATCATGACCCGAGATGAAATCAAGAGTCTGACGCTCAACTGACTGAGCCATCCCGCTGCCCTGAGGTAAACCTGTCTTAACTCAAGCTTTTGAGTCAGACAACCTATATGCCTATGTGCCTATACTTTAATGGCAGACACTACATAGAGAATTTATCACATGGGATTCAGAAAAGGGCCACAAAATTTTAGTTAGAAATTACAGGTTTATTTTTTTATTTTGAAAAAAACATACTAGACAAAAAACCACCAGGGATATCAATTTTTGTGACATGAGATATATATATATATATCTATAGATAGATAGATCTATATATATATATCTGATGAAATACAACTAAAACTTAGTTTAAATGACTAGACAATATTAGGTCATGTTCAAGATATTATGACCACTCTTCTATATCCAATTTACAAAAGTCAGCAGAGGAGGCTTCAAAACATGACCCCTGGTTGCTCTGGCAGTGTTTTGGTAATGTTCTTGCTTCTTTATGGACAACTACTTTACTCAGTCACTGTGTTGAGGTCTTCTTGTGTTAAGGAGTGTGATGAATAAAAGGATCAGTGAACCCTGGTGACAGAATGCAACAACATAAAAATACCGATGCTTCCATTTTTTTAAAGCAGAAGAAAACACCAAGTCTGAAAATAACCCAGAGGTAGTTATAGCACTGATACAAATGGATACACCCTGAGGCTTAGAATTAGGAACTGTTATTATGCCACTTTTTTTTAAAAGAAAGATTTATTTATTTATTTGAGAGAGAGAGTGCGAGAGAGCACAGAGAGGGGAGGGGCAGAAGGAGAGGGAGAGAATCTCAAGCAGACTCCTCACTGAGCATGGAGCCCGACACAGGGCTCAATCTCAGGATCCTAAGATCAAACTGACTGAGCCACCCAGGCGCCCCAATGTACTGCTCTCTTTTATATATACAATAATCTCAGGTAAAATACCTGAGCATTTTGTAAGGTAAACGTCTAAGTTTTACTATAACGTGCCTTTTTCTGTTCTTTGTTTTACCTTTCTTCTTTGCCTATTTGTAAGGCTGCCAGTGAACACCCTCAGGATTTTCTTCATGTCTCAGGGTTTTGAAGACCCTGTCCCCCCAGAGGTTTGATATTTTTGAGGACTCACAGGATTCAGCATATCACTGTATCCATGACCATGATTTATTACAACAAAAGCATACAAAGTAAAACAGCAAAGGGAAAAGGTATAAGGGACAAAGTCCAGGGGAATCCAAGCACAAGCTTCCAGAGTCTTCTGTCAGTGGAGTCACACAAGATATATTTAATTCCCGCAGCAACTGAGGTGTAACATGTGTGAAATGTCTTTCATGAAAGCTCATTAGAAATGCAGTGCCCAGGGTTATTATCATGGGCTAGCCACATAGGTACCTTTTGCATAGCATGTACCAAAATTCTTGACTCCCAGAAGGAAAGGTGTTCAGCACAAACCAGTGTACAAATACTTCAGTCATAGTGAGCAACTCTTATCAGTGATAGGGGAAGGAACCCTCGTGAAATCTAAATTGCCAGAAGCCAGGCAAGGACCAACTTTGTAAGCAAGCCTTTCAAAGGACAACAGTCAGGCCTGTTATATTTGCTTTTTTCTCTACACTTAGTAACTATCCCACAGGAAAAATCGACATACTTTCACTTGCAAGAAGACTCTTCTAATTCAGAAACAAGCATTTAAAAAAAAGACATAATACAGTCTGCTGTCTGAGATATGGCTAATGCACTCATGTTAATAAACTGTCATAGTTATATTTGATTTTCAAGAGTTTTACTGAAAAGTAGAATGAAAATATATGAAAAACAAAGGAAACTCAATTTGGTCTTAATGAACTTGGAATCTTAGTACTTCAATATAGAGGTCTCTCTCAGTACTGCTAGCAACAGAGCCCTATAAATGCCCATATTACAACTGGCTAGAAAAAGACTTCACATGATTACATAGAATTAGGCAAAAATAAACAGTTGACAATCACTTGGCATTAACAGTTTGGACATGAACTTTAGAAGTAAACGGTAGAGACATGGTAACATCATGTTTATGAAGATAATCTTCTGCTAGTATTGTAGGGATACAAGAGGAAACTTCCTTTTGTTGTTCTCGCCACTTGAGTATATTCTCTGCCAGTTCTTCTGTCTCAGTCACTAACATATCCATTTTTGCTAAAGCCAAGCTCTGTAGTGTTTGAAAGAAGGGGAAAATAGGAGAAATTACATCTGTCATCAATACATCATTATTATATCATAAATGGTTATGATACCAAAAATTCACACCTGACCTTTTCTAGCCCCCCCTTTTTTCTAGTCCCTTAATACAAAAGGCTTCTTAAAATTGTATTCTCCCCACTTATTACAGAACATCCTTTTTCTTTATGAGTTCACCGCTCCTTTGTCTTCAATTATCACCTCAAAGCAGATGACCCAAAATCTATATTGTAAAACCTACCACCTTCCTAAAATTCAGTCCCATATTTGTCCATTGAATATCTCCACCTGAATGTATATTCAATATCTCAGACTCGATTTAACTGCAATTCAACAATGATTGAAGATTTACTCTCTGTGGAAGGCATGTCAGAAAACAAAGTCATTAGCTTTTTTGATTTCTTGATCCTACTCACCCTCAAGTCACCAAGGCTAGCTGCTTCATTACTATGGATGTGCCCTTGTCCAAAGAGTAGACACATTCTAGAAATTTGACATCCCAAATCTCATAGTCTACATAATCTTTTGTTTTCCTATGCTTCAAATCTTCTATCTGAATACCTGTATTTATATTCTCCAAGTTTCTCTGCCTTTGGTTCATTTGCCTAGTCCTTTAACCTATAGTTTATCAAACTTTAATGGGCATAGGAATCACATGAGGAACTTATTAAATTATAGATTCAGATTCTGAAGGTCTAAGGTGAATAAGTCTGCAATTCTGCGTTTCTAACAAGTTCCAGATGATGCTGAGCTCTCTGCCCATACTTTGAGTGACTCAGTCTACTCTATCCAATATTTTCTCCTTTAAAGTTTAATTCTGATCAAGTCACTCCTCTGTGCCCTTCTCGAAAAAAACAAAATAAACCCAAAAACCATTAAACTGTTGAATGTTCCCCAGTATTCTGTAATAAAGTCTAAACTTCTTAGTCTGGTTTTCAAGGCATTCCATAAACTAACCCTGATTTAATCTTCCTTTCAATACCTTTAAGTATCAGCCAAAATGGAGTACCACTCTTCTCCCAAAACTGCCAATGCTAATTTTCATGTCTTTCCTCACACTGTCGCTTTGGGCCAAACTATTCTTTCTGATGCAAACTTCACTGAAGTATTCTTACCCTCATTCTACTCCCAATCTCCCTAAAGTAGAAGCAATCGTCCCTTTTCTTTTGCTTAATAGCATCTTCTTTACAATTCTCTGCTATATCCATTACACTAAAATAATATTATAAAACAGAGAATTAGAGCTCACTAAACCTTGAGAATGTGAGGGCAGGGACTGGTCATATCTGTTTCTCTTTCCTGATACCTATAGCATAACCCCTTGAACAATAAAGAGAACACATATTTATTAAATACTAGAATAAAACAATGTAAAATGACTTCTAAAAAAACTATAAAAAAGCCATCTTAATTTTTAAAAATAATTCACTTAGAATATTAGCCATCAAAAAGTTAAACAAAGGGGCGCCTGGGTGGCTCAGCTGGTTAAGCATCCAACTCTTGATTTTGGCTCAGGTCATGATTTCAGGGTTATAAGATCAAACCCTGCCATCAGACTCTGCACTAGGCATGGAGTGTGCTTAAGATTCTCTCTCCCTCTTTCCACCCCTCCCCGCCTTCTCCATCTCTTTAAAAGAAAAAAAAAAGTTCAACAACAAGAGCACATATTTGAGATTCTAGTATAAAAGAACTAAAGACAGCCAAATGTAATGTGAAGTAGTTGAGATACTTAAATGCTACTGTTAATACTCACCATTTTCTTTAGATTTTCATCTAAATGAGGGATATTTTTAATTGTTTCAAGATGGCTTTCTAATCTTTCAATGAAAGTTACTGCCAATTCCAGCAAATGTACCATGTAGCTAAAAGAGGGAGAAAAAAGTCAACTTTTTTTTTTTTAGTTATTTTGTGTTCTCTTTTTTCTTTTCAATTAGGACTTTCAATATAAGATAAGAGAATTACAATCAACCCTGTGAGCCAATAATAACCTTTCTGCATTCATGGAAATACCAGTGATAAAAATGTAATTTTCTTTCACATTAAGCAGAAATTAACTCTTCATCCAAACAGAAAAACAGAGACAACACTAATGATATCTGGTACCCAACCTAATATTAGACAAAAGTTAATTTTCTCATATAAGTAAAGAAATTTCCCTAGATTAAATCTCATTCTATTTCAATCTACTCATTCTCCATGAAGGGTGAAGATCTTAAGGATAAATGTACTTGACTGAAACTGCTTATACCTAAAACCACTTTGAATCTTCACATTTGCAAATGCTTTAAAATCATTACTCAGCTCTTCTAACATACATAATGTATAATATATACATTAATGGTATTTTACTATACTGAATAGATAACTGAATATATTCACAAGAATGGGATTTTTACATTGATTCTTTTACTACAAGATAACAAATCTGACACTTAAGAGAGGTACTGATTTGCTAAGGGTCAGCTAGTGAGGCACCGGTGGAGAAAGTTAGCTATCAGATCCCCAGATGTTTGCTTCTTTACTGTTGTTTATTTTTATACATGCAATACTCGTATGAGGAAAAGAGCAACAGAAAGCATGCCCATTCTATGGACTGGGAAACTGAGGCTAAAACAAACCATTTGCCCAAGGTTTTGAGGCATACAAACAGCAGAAATGAGAGCAGAACTTGGTTTTTTTTCTTTCAGCTTTCATCTTTCCCTGCTTACACTCCCTAAGAGAATTTTTACATATAGGCAACATTAACACAATAAGTTCACTTCATAGAAAAAAATGGTCCATACATAATAAAAAGAATTTTTGGGGAGGAGGTTAAGATGGCGGAGGAGTAGGGGACCCCTTTTTCAGCCGGTCCCCTGAGTTGAGCTGGATAGGTACCAGACCAGCAGGAACATCCACGGAATCAGCCTGAGACGCAGGAAGATACATCTGGATCTCTACAAATGAACATCTCCAGCGCTGAGTATCGAGGTACGAAGCGGGGAGCCGTGAAACCGCGCACAGATATCGGAAGCTAAACAGAAGGGGGAGGGAGCCGCCGTGTCAGGGCGCCGGGAAGCGGTAGCCACCTGCAAGGGGGAGCGGACAGACCGCGGACCCGCACGCTTGAGACAGCAGGCTGAGAAGGGAGCTCCGGGAGCGTACGCGAGAAGGCTGGCGGTTGGCGGGCCACCTGCACGGGGGAGCAGGCGGACTCGCGGACAGCACCCGCGAGACAACAGACTTAGAACGCGAGCTCCAGGAGCGCGCGCGCAGGGCGGCTGGCGGGCCACCTGCACCGGGGAGCGGGCGGACCGCGGACCCGCACTCTGGAAACGGCAGACTGAGTCCGTGAGCCGGGAGCGTGCACCACCAAGCATCTCACGGAGCTCCGGAGCTCCGGTGTGCTCACTGGATCGAGGCTGAGACCGGGAGCTCCGGGAGCGTCCGCGGGGCGGCTGGCGGCTGGAGGGCCACCTGCACGGGGGAGCAGGCGGACTCGCGGTCAGCACCCGTGAGACACCAGACTGAGACGGGGAGCTCCGGGAGCCCGCGCGGGGCGGCTGGCGGCGGGCGGGGTTGGAAACACAAAGGACAGAGACGTGCCGGCCCTGGAAGTGAGGGCTGGGACGCCGGGTGTGGGGCGCACAGCCCGGGATGCTGCAGGGTTGAGCAGCACCAACAGAAACAGAGTTAAAGTGGCCAGAACATCAGTGGAGAACGATCCGCGATCCCTCTGTTCTGAGACAGAGGCTGAATTTCAGCCGCTGCTGCTCTCTCAGAAGAGGCATAGCAAACCGCCAGGGAAAGCCGCCAGAGAACAAAAGCCCGGAAATACCGGCTCACAGGGTGCCCATCCCCATCCCCCCTCGCAAGGGACACAGAGACTCTACCCAAACAGGGTTTTCTGAGTACCTGCAGGCAGGCCCCTCCCCCAGAAGGCAGGCTGAAAAATCAAGAAGCCCACAACCCGGAGCGCCTGAGTGGCGCAGTCACCAAGCACCTGTCTTCGGATTAGGGTGTGATCACAACGCTCCGTAAGGAGTCCTTCATCGGGCTTCTCCACCGGGAACCTGCTTCTTCCTCTCCCACTCCTCTGCTTGGGTTCCCTTTCTTGCTGACTGTCTCTCTCTCTCTCAAATAAATAAATAAACTCTTTAAGGAAGAAGCCCACATCCCTAAGATCTCTATAAAACAAGGGCGCACGGCCTGGGTCCCAGTCAACACTTGGGCTCTGGACAACCCTGCAATCTCTCTTCATCAGAATGACGAGAAGGAGAAGTCCCCCCCAGCAAAGAAAAGATAATGAGTCTGTGGCCTCTGCCACAGAATTGGCCTCGGCCACAGAATTAATACATATGGATGTATCCCAATTATCAGAAATGGAATTCAGAGCAACAATGGTCAAGATGATGAGTAAACTTGAAAAAAGCATCAGAGAAAGCGTTGCTGAGAATATAGAATCCCTAAGGGCAGAAATGAGAGCGAATCTGACAGAAATTAAAAATTCTATGAGCCAAATGCAGTCAAAACTAGAGGCTCTGACGGCCAGGGTCACCGAGGCAGAGGAACGCGTTAGCGAATTGGAGGATGGGTTAGTAGAAGAAAAAACGAAAATAGAAGCTGGTCTTAAAAAAATCCACGCCCACGAATGTAGATTACGGGAGATTACTGACTCTATGAAACGATCCAATGTCAGAATCATCGGCATCCCTGAAGGGGTGGAGAAAAACAGAGGTCTAGAAGAGATATTTGAACAAATTGTAGCTGAAAACTTCCCTAATCTAGCAAGGGAAACAAGCATTCGTGTCCAAGAGGCAGAGAGGACCCCATCCAAGCTCAACCAGGACAAACCTACGCCACGGCATGTCATAGTGCAATTCGCAAATATTAGATCCAAGGATACAGTATTGAAAGCGGCCAGGGCAAAGAAATTTCTCACGTACCAAGGCAAAGGTATCAGGATTACGTCAGACCTGTCTACAGAGACCTGGAATGAGAGAAAGGCTTGGGGGGGCATTTTTAAAGCTCTTTCAGAGAAAAACATGCAGCCAAGGATCCTTTATCCAGCAAAGCTGTCATTCAGAATTGATGGAGAAATAAAGACGTTCCAAAATCGCCAATCATTAACCAATTTCGTAACCACGAAACCAGCCCTACAGGAGATATTAAGGGGGGCTCTATAAAGGTAAAAAGGCCCCAAGAGTGATACAGAGCAGCAAGTCACAACCGATACAAAGACTTTAAAGAGAAATGGCATCATTAAAATCATATCTGTCAATAATCTCTATCAATCTAAATGGCTTAAACTCTCCCATAAAACGCCACAGGGTTGCAGATTGGATAAAAAGACATGACCCATCCATTTGCTGTCTACAAGAGACTCATTTTGAACCCAAAGATGCATTCAGACTTAGAGTAAGGGGATGGAGTACCATCTTCCACGCAAATGGACCTCAAAAGAAAGCTGGAGTAGCAATTCTCATATCAGATAGACTGGATTTTAAACTAGAGGCCATAGAGAGAGATACAGAAGGGCACTATATTATTCTTAAAGGAAGTATTCAACAAGTGGATATGACAATTATTAATATATATGCCCCCAACAGGGGAGCAGCAAGATACACAAGCCAACTCTTAACCAAAATAAAGAGACATATAGATAAGAACACAGTAATAGTAGGGGACCTCAACACCCCACTATCAGAAATAGACAGAACACCCTGGCAAAAACTAAGCAAAGAATCAAAGGCTTTGAATGCCATACTCGACGAGTTGGACCTCATAGATATATATAGAACACTACACCCCAGAACCAAAGAATACTCATTCTATTCAAATGCCCATGGAACATTCTCAAGAATAGATCATGCTCTGGGACACAAAACAGGTCTCAGCCAATACCAAAAGATTGAAATTATCCCCTGCATATTCTCAGACCACAACGCTCTGAAATTGGAACTCAACCACAAGGAAAAACCTGGAAGAAACTCAAACACTTGGAGGCTAAGAACCATCCTGCTCAAGAATGACTCGATAAACCAGGAAATCAAAAAACAAATTAAACAATTTATGGAGACCAACGAGAATGAATACACAACGGTCCAAAACCTATGGGATACTGCAAAGGCAGTCCTAAGGGGGAAATACATAGCCATCCAAGCCTCACTCAAAAGAATAGAAAAATCTAAAATGCAGTTTCTATATTCTCACCTCAAGAAACTGGAACAGCAACAGAGGGACAGGCCTAACCCACTGACAAGGAAGGAGTTGACCAAGATTAGAGCAGAAATCAATGAATTAGAGACCAGAACCACAGTAGAGCAGATCAACAGGACTAGAAGCTGGTTCTTTGAGAGAATCCATAAAATTGATAGACCACTGGCAAAACTTGTCCAAAAACAAAGAGAAAGGACTGAGATTATTAAAATTATGACTGAAAAGGGAGAGGTCACGACCAGCACCATTGAAATTGCAAGGATTATTAGAAACTTTTATCAACAGCTATATGCCAAAAAACTAAACAATCTGGAAGAGATGGAGGCCTTCCTGGAAACCTATAAACTACCAAGACTGAAACAGGAAGAAATAGATTTCTTAAATAGGCCAATTAACTATGAAGAAATTGAGTCAGTGATAAACAACCTTCCAAATAATAAAACTCCAGGCCCAGACGGTTTTCCTGGGGAATTCTACCAAACATTCAAAGAAGAAATAATACCTATTCTCCTAAAGCTATTTCAAAAAATAGAAACAGAAGGAAAGCTACCAAACTCATTCTATGAGGCTAATATTACCTTGATCCCCAAACCAGGCAAAGACCCCCTCAAAAAGGAGAATTACAGACCGATTTCTCTAATGAATATGGATGCCAAAATCCTCAACAAGATCCTTGCTAATAGAATCCAACAGTACATTAAAAGGATTATCCATCATGACCAAGTGGGATTCATACCTGGGATGCAAGCATGGTTCAACACTCGCAAATCAATCAATGTGATACATCATATCAACAAGAAAAGACTCAAGAACCATATGATCCTCTCAATTGATGCAGAAAAAGCATTTGACAAAATACAGCATCCTTTCCTGATTAAAACCCTTCAGAGTGTAGGAATAGAGGGTACATTTCTCAATCTCATAAAAGCCATCTATGAAAAGCCTACTGCAAGCATTATTCTCAATGGGGAAAAGCTGGAAGCCTTTCCCTTAAGATCAGGAACACGACAAGGATGCCCACTCTCGCCACTATTATTCAACATAGTACTAGAAGTCCTTGCAACAGCAATCAGAAGACAAAAAGGGATCAAAGGTATCCAAATCGGCAAAGAAGAAGTCAAACTGTCTCTCTTTGCAGATGACATGATACTCTATATGGAAAACCCAAAGGAATCCACTCCCAAACTATTAGAAGTTATAGAACAATTCAGTAAGGTGGCAGGATACAAAATCAATGCCCAGAAATCAGTTGCATTTCTATACACGAATAACGAGACTGAAGAAAGAGAAATTAGGGAATCCATCCCATTTACAATAACACCAAAAACCATGCGTTACCTTGGAATTAACTTAACCAGAGACGTAAAGGACCTATATGCTAGAAACTATAGATCACTTTTGAAAGATATTGAGGAAGACATAAAAAGATGGAAAAATATTCCATGCTCATGGATTGGAAGAATTAACATAGTTAAAATGTCCATACTACCCAGAGCAATCTACACTTTCAATGCTATCCCGATCAAAATACCGAGGACATTTTTCAAAGAACTGGAACAAATAGTCCTTAAATTTGTATGGAACCAGAAAAGGCCCCGAATCTCCAAGGAACTGTTGAAAAGGAAAAACAAAGCTGGGGGCATCACAATGCCGGATTTCGAGCTGTACTACAAAGCTGTGATCACAAAGACAGCATGGTACTGGCACAAAAACAGACACATCGACCAATGGAACAGAATAGAGAACCCAGAAATGGACCCTCGGCTCTTTGGGCAACTAATCTTTGATAAAGCAGGAAAAAACATCCGGTGGAAAAAAGACAGTCTCTTCAATAAATGGTGCTGGGAAAATTGGACAGCTACATGCAAAAGAATGAAACTTGACCACTCTCTCACACCATACACAAAAATAAACTCCAAATGGATGAAAGACCTCAATGTGAGACAGGAATCCATCAAAATTCTAGAGGAGAACATAGGCAACAACTTCTATGACATCGGCCAGAGCAACCTTTTTCACGACACATCTCCAAAGGCAAGAGAAATAAAAGATAAAATGAACTTATGGGACTTTATCAGGATAAAGAGCTTCTGCACAGCCAAGGAAACAGTCAAAAAAACTAAGAGACAGCCCACGGAATGGGAGAATATATTTGCAAAGGACACCACAGATAAAGGACTGGTATCCAAGATCTACAAAGAACTTCTCAAACTCAATACACGAGAAACAAATAAACAAATCATAAAATGGGCAGAAGATATGAACAGACACTTTTCCAATGAAGACATACAAATGGCTAACAGACACATGAAAAAATGTTCAAAATCATTAGCCATCAGGGAAATTCAAATCAAAACCACACTGAGATACCACCTTACGCCAGTTAGAATGGCAAAGATAGACAAGGCAAGAAACAACAATTGTTGGAGAGGATGTGGAGAAAGGGGATCCCTCCTACATTGTTGGTGGGAATGCAAGTTGGTACAGCCACTCTGGAAAACAGTGTGGAGGTCCCTTAAAAAGTTAAAAATTGAACTACCCTATGACCCAGCCATTGCACTACTGGGTGTTTACCCCAAAGATACAGACGTAGTAAAGAGAAGGGCCATATGCACCCCAATGTTCATAGCTGCATTGTCCACAATAGCCAAATCATGGAAGGAGCCGAGATGCCCTTCAACAGATGACTGGATTAAGAAGCTGTGGTCCATATATACAATGGAATATTACTCAGCTATCAGAAAGAACGAATTCTCAACATTTGCTGCAACATGGACGGCACTGGAGGAGATAATGCTAAGTGAAATAAGTCAAGCAGAGAAAGACAATTATCATATGATTTCTCTCATCTATGGAACATAAGAACTAGGAGGATCGGTAGGGGAAGAAAGGGATAAAGAAAAGGGGGGTAATCAGAAGGGGGAATGAAACATGAGAGACTATGGACTATGAGAAACAAACTGAAGACTTCAGAGGGGAGGGGGTGGGGGAATGGGATAGACTGGTGATGGGTAGTAAGGAGGGCACGTATTGCATGGTGCAGTGGGTGTTATACGCAACATGAAGCATCAAACTTTACATCGGAATCTGGGGATGTACTGTATGGTGATTAACATAATATAATAAAATTAAAAAAATTAAAAAAAAGAATTTTTACCCATCTTACTATATGTTATTGATCTAATTTCTTTCACTGAAGTCATTATATCAGTCCCAAAACACAGTGGGCAAAAGGAATGCCTTTCTCTTCACCACAGCTTAACTCTTAAAAAGCAGAAGATCCTCCTTCTGGTTGTATGTATCAGCATTAAAAATAATGTTAACAGATACAATCACTAATATATTGTTTAATGAATTATGCTATGAAATAACTACTAGTCTAAACAAAAAATACCCTCAGGAGATATGTGTAACCATTAATTTCTACTGTTTAGTTTAACCTGTGATAAACAGCTTCAATAGGCAAGTTTTCCTGGCATGTGGGTTTCAACAGTCTTTGCCTGAGGGACCTCTTCTCTTTTAGCACTGCTTCCAAATGATTATTCATGCTTTGCAGAGTATGACACTTCTGAGCTACAGAAACCAGAAACAGTAATTATAGTTAGCAATATGACAAGTTTTAAAATCACTAATAATTTTTTGCTTTGACACTACCGATGTCAAAATTTTATCCATTTTCCTCCTAAATATCTCCACTTTGCTATCTTTAATATCAAAACCAGTCTACCGTCAATGATTTTCTCTTACTTTGCTTGCTGACAACCAAATCCAGTGCTAAATTCTTTGCCTACATTATTCAGTTCTACTCCTAGTTCAGTTTTTATAGCCAGAGCTGTATTCTTCACATAAAATCTCTTTTCTCATCTCTGCCTCTAACATCTACATGAAATTAAAAAAATAAACATGTCTTACAAGCTATTTCTAATTATTTAAGTATTTTGCCCAGAATTCACTTAATGGCTACCAACTGACTCTTCTTTTAAATTTTTATTTTGAAAAATTTCAAACTTACAGAAAAGTTTCATTGAACTCCCATATACATTTCACCTAGACTCACTGCTAACATTTACCTACATTTTTATTTCTTTCTCCACACACTCAATACATGTATTTTTGCGGACCCATTTGAGAATAAGTTGGCGATACCATGAACTTTTACCCCTAGAACTTCAGCGTGTATTTCCCCAAATAGGAACATATTCTTATGTAACTACAAGTATCAAATTCAGAAAATTTATTTTTTTTAATTTTTAAAAAAATATTTATTTATTTGACAGAGCACAAGCAGGGGAAGTGGCAGGCAGAGGAAGAGGGAGAAACAGGCTCCCCGCTGAGCAAGAAGCCCGATGCGGGACTGGATCCCAGGATGCTGGGATTATGACCCAAGCCAAAGGCAGACGTTTAACCAACCAAGCTACCCAGGCACCCAAAATTCGGAAATTTTAACATTGGTACAATACTACCAGTATTTAATACAGTCCATATTGACATATCACCAAGTAACTCAATAATGTCCCTTATAGCAAAAAAAAATTTGTAACCAAGTATTCAATCCATGACCACACTGTTCTTTGGCTGTTGAGTTCCTCTAGTCTCCTTTAATCTGGAAAGTTCCCCAGCCTTTCTCTGTCTTTCAAGCTTTCCTGCATTCGAGGAGCTCCCACCTGGGTCACTATTTATGCTATTTGCACTAGTCAAACCAACAAGACTTCTATTTGAGCACAGAATAGAAGACTTTATCAGCTTTGGGGCAAACCTGAAAAAATTATGGTGTATCATAATATTATTGCCTGGTGCTTATTTAAGGTAATCCAAGAAAAAGCCAAAACTTCAATGATTACCCATTTCATTAAATTACTTACCCAAAAAGGAAGGATGAACAACATCTGCTGTATCTTTTTCTAGTTTTAAAAGTTCAATTTCCAGGTTTTTCTACATTAAGAAGAAAAATAACATTTAGCTTACTTAGAATGCTTCCTGAAGGCTTAAACTTTAGTAAGTCTTTAACCCATGAATATCTGGGAGGAGAGAGGAGGATTTGTTATGAGAGCCCAGGGGATTTACTGAAGATTTTCATTTTGGTGTTCAAGCCCTATTGCCGCTACTGCTACTACTACTAACTACTACTATGACTATTACTACAAAAAGTAAACACTTATCCAGCTATGTGCTAGACAATGTTCTAAGTGCAAGAGAACTGCTGCTGGAAGCAATTAAGATTTTTTTTTCCTGTACTAGAAACAGAAAGTAAAAAGTCCAACAAAATTTACCTGGTAGATTTCAGCTTGAATATTTGTGATTTGCTGTAGTCTGGAGAAGTTCGCAAAGTAAGAAGCTGATTTCTTGGATATATTTAACATCTCCTATTGGTAAATGAACAGAGAAAGCAGCAGTGTGTCACTAAAACTTTCTGTGTGCATTGGAATAGCATACCCACAGGCTTAAAAATGAGGATTTATTATGTCCGACACTGCCCTTGAAAAATGAAGTACAGAGTGTAACAGTAGCAATGTATATTTCCTGTTTTTAAAATATTCACTATCTGGGCACCTGAGTAGCTCACTAGGTTAAGTGCTGGACTCTTGGTTTTGCCTCAGGTCATGATCTTGGGGTCCTGAGATTGAGCCCCATGTTATGCTCAGTGCTCAGCGTGGAGTCTGCCTGGGATTCTTTCCCTCTTCCTCTCCCTCCCCCATGCCCCTCAGCCTGTGTGTGCTCTCTCATTCTCAAATAAATAAATAAATAAATCTTTTTTTTTTTAAGATTTTATTTATTTATTTGAGAGAGAGTGAGAGCAGGGAGTCCAACAGGGGGCTCAATCCCAGGACTCTAGGATCATGACCCCAGCTGAAGGCAGACGCTTAGCTGACTGAGCCACCCAGGCACCCTTAAATAAATCTTAAAAAAAAAAAAAAAAAAAGCACTGAATATTCACTATCACAAATCCTTTGGCCAAATATTTAAAAAATAAGAAAAACAAACAAGACTTAATCACTTTGTCCTATTTCCGAAAGTACTATGCACAGTACATCTGCATTAGTGACAGCTTATCAGAGAAGGCTGATAAGGTTAAGAAGGATGAGCTTGAGGTAGTTGGAGAATTACCTCTTTACAAATCAACAAAACCTAGTCTCTGACCTTCCTGGGGCTAAAATCAAATACTTTCCCACCACAGAATCATTTATCATTCATTAAATGATAGTTTAAGGTTATAGCTCTATTGGCTATAACTCACTCATACTGTCTCTTTTCACATACTCACTCTCTTAAAACAATGTCTTGTCCAGGTGGAATTATTCTTCTAAAAAGCTTACCCCCTCTTTTTTATCCTTTAATTCCATGCAAAATATTGCTTGCATATATTGCCACCTTAAATTTCAGGTTACTTCAGAATAAGAATATTGTACATCCCCTGGCTTCATCCATAATTTTCTGTATCCTCTTCTTTTCAAGAATATTAGCACATTTAGAGATCTTTAGAGATCATATAGGCAAAGGGTTGGGAAATGATAGTCCATGAACTAAACGCAGCCCACTGCCTGTTTTTGTACAGCCATAAGCTAAGAATGGTTTCTATATTTTTTAATGCTGGGGGAAAAAATAAAAAGAAAAACAGTATTTTGTGACTCATGAAAACAATATGAAGTTCAAATTTCAGGGTCCAGAATAAACTCAACTGCACCTATTCATTTCATTTATTATCTCTGGCTTCTTTCAACTGCAATAGACTAGATGCAACCATACTGACCTAAAAGCCTCAGATACTTACCCTCTGGTCCTTAATAGCAAAAATTTGCTGACCAGTGATAACCAATTTTATAAGCATCTATTGAGTTAGGCAATCGAAGATTCAAGGATAGATGGGAAGGAAAAGCTATTCTAGTACTACCATTGATGTGAAAAGAAGGGGAAGATGAATCCGAAAACATAGTTTTCTATGTAATCGTGGAAGATCTTGATAGCTATGACAAGCAATTATAATGCAGAAAATAAGAGCAATTAAAGGTTTCCTGGTGAAGAAGTAACATGATCATATATAATATATATTTTATAAATTTAAGTGGGAATAGTATGGAAAATAAAACTAATGAGGCTGCGAGGGCAGTAAGGAACAGGGAGTGATTACTTAATGAGTATGGGCTTTTCTTTGGGGTTGGTTAAAAAAAAAAGTTTTGAAAATAGTTTCACAACATTGTGACTGTACTTCAAGCCACTGAACTGTACACTTTAAGTTGGTTAAAATGGTAAATTTTATGACTATTTTACCACCAAAAAACCCCACCACTGGGGCACCTGGGTGGCTCAGTCAGTTAAGCATCTGCCTTTGGCTCAGGTCATGATCCTGGAGTCCTGGGATCGAGCCCCACGTTGGATCAAGCCTCCTATCAGGCTCCCTGCTCAACAGGGAGTCTGCTTCTCCCTCTGCCCCTCAACCCGCTCATACTCTCTCTGAAATAAATAAATAAAACCTATTTAAAAAAAAAAAAACAACCCACCACTAAAAAACAAACAAAACTCACCCCCACCACTCTGGTAACTAGCCAACAACATAAAACAAACGAAAATACCAAGTGAGAGACAGGACTGGAAGTTGAATATTTAGACAAGTGGCTACTACAGCATTCTAGGTGAGAAGATGAGAATGTGGACCAGGTCAGTAACAGTTAAAAAGGAAAAGGAAGGCAGAGATGTGAATCCCTGGAGGGATGAAATTGATAAATCCTGGTTGATATGGGGTACCAGGGATAAAGTCAAGTCAATATTGACTCTGAGGAACAATGAGGATCCAGTGACTGGACAGATAGATTTGCCATTCAATGAGGAAGATAACACAAGATATTTTACTGCTGGCAAAACTGAGGTTTGGGAGAGCAAAGTATTAGTTTAACTTCATTCTATAAATATATATCATGACTGAAATGAGGATGAATCTAATCTCTTGCATCTCCATCATATCAGCATAACTCTTTTACTCTTCTTTCTGCTCTCTCTTAGGTAGAAGGTAAATGAAAAGTAAAACATCTCCTATTTCTCATTGTAACTTACTCATTCTCTGGTATCTCTTCATCCCTCCCTGTGTATATGCTAATCTTAACTGCACACATGCAAACTAGTAAACTGTTGGGTTCAACAGTAGGGTAATGGAGCTTAGCCAAAAACATGTAAGAGAAACCAATAGAAAAACAAGAATGTTCAAGGGAGAGCCAAAATGAGAGAGGAAAGAAAGAGCAGCCAAATTTCTCTAATTAACAGAAATTCTAACTATTTGAGGATTGTCTTAGCCTTATATCTTTAAAAAAAAAAAGGGGAAGGATTGGGGAATATATAAAAGTTTTTACTGTTGACTACTGCCATTATATACTATATACCTTACATACCAGTAGGGTAAAGGGGCACTGAAAATGAAAGGATCCTGAACAAGGGAGTCTGTTTAAGGTATTTCTGTTCATTCTGTTGCTAGGTACAAGAACTTGAAATCCAGGACTTTTATGTGTAATATAAAAATCCTGTTAATACTGTGTACTATATATATGTGTGTGTGTGTGTGTGTGTGTGTGTGTGTGTATACATATACGTGTGTGTGTGTGTGTGTGTGTGTGTGTGTGTCTTTGGGCATCCTTTCTTCTTTTTTGTCCTTTTACTTCATACTGAATTCTAGCTGAGGGACATTAAAAGGGAGGCAGTATAGCAGAGAAATTAAAAGCAGAGGCTTTAAAATGGAGGAGGGGATACAGAAATGGGCAGGACACACTGAGAAAATAAGATTTATATATATAAATGTATAAACATACATATAACTATAAATAAACTATTTATATATGTCTATATACATCTCTATATAGTGTATGTGTATGTATTTGATTGAGCTACCATGACTCACTAAAGCTTGCCAGAAAAATAGGTAGGATACAAGGCCACTAAAGCAGTCCTAGGGCATAAAAGAAAACAAATACCCCATTTATCCTACAGAGAGTTACCTATACCTTTCTTTCACTAAATCATTCCCCAGCGGATAGATCAAAACAAAACAAAACTCGAACTATGTTTTCTGGGAAAGTTGCATCATATCACAATTTTAAGCATCACTTGATTTTTTTAATGCACGTGGGATGATGTGCACTTAAGGGATAGACTAAAGAGATCGTATAACATCATTTTGAAAGAAGCAATGCTAAATCCGTCTAATAAAAACAGGTTTTCATATGTAAAGTTTGCTTAAAGTAAAATCATACTATAAATCTGTAAAGTTTCCTCATGGGGACTAGTAGTGTATTAAGATTGTAAAATGGTCTTAAAGAACTATGGATGGGCAGATTCTACCTGTAGGCAAAACAGGTAACTGTCTAATTAGTGCTACTTGAAGAACACTAGGCAGATCCTCTTCAAAACAACTTCTACCCCAACAAATAGCTGACTTGTCAATGTCAAAATTCTCTTAGGTGTTTATTTCTTCTACCAATACACTCTAGAGGGATAAGTTCCAAATGTCTTACAGTATGAGTTTACCAAGTTACTTTGTTACAGAACTAAACAATGCAAGTGAGACTACCAGGCTATTTGGTAGGAAGAAAACACAGAAAATAAGAAAATAAGGTAAGAACTGGGGGAGTGCTGTAGTTATGTTCTGCCTATTTTCCAATGCATTCATTTGTACCCCTCCCCCCACCAAATCCTTAAGGTCTGGTTCCTCAGTTAGTCTACAAGAATTATCAGAAGTTTGAACTCTGATAGTGTCATAGTATCATCTATCACAGTTCATCTTAGAGATGATACAATGTGTCAGAAAAGGGAGAGCTCTGTGATCTATTTCACCGGTTGAGTGACCCTGGGTGAATTTCTTGGTCTCTTTACGCCTTAGTTTCTTCATTAAAAAAAAAAAAAAAAAAGATTTATTTATTTGAGAGAGAGAGCCCGAGCGAGAGCGCGCGCATAAGCGGGCAGGAGGGGCAGAGGGTGAGGAGAAGCGTCAAGTAGACTCCCTGCTGAGCGCAGAGCCCCAAGTGGGGCTCCAACCCAGGGCCCTACCCAGAGATAAAGAGTCAAGAGTCGAGGCTTAACCAACGGAGCCACCCAGGCGCCCCTTTACCTTAAAAATAGTGTGCAGAAGGGGCGCCTGGGTGGTTCCCTGGGTTGAGCCTCCCACTTCTGATTTCGGCTCAGGTCCTAATCTCAAGGCCTTGGTATGGAGCCCCACCTCCTGCTCAGTTGAGCAAGGAGTTGGCTTGAGATTCTTTCCCTCTGCCCCTCCCCAACCTCTTTCTCTCTTTAATAAAATAAATAAATCTTTAAAAAATAGTGTAAGGTACAATTCTCTAATGACTCTTCCAAGTATACGAAGTTATGTACTTTCCATAAATTTTCCATCATGTTCATACAGCAAATCTCTGAGGATGATTTTACCTTTCTACTTCTCCGTTTCCTTTTTAGCGAAAATCCTCAACTTGCTCGTTATCTCAAAATTTCTCTCCCTCAACCTCACTTTTCCCATTCCCTCGTCACTTCTCCCACTTGGATTCCATTATTCTCTCATATCTTTAATTTCTCCCTCTATTGGCTCGTTTCACTTTGGCATATGAACCTGTTCCTCTTGCGGAACCTAAAACTACAAACGCTGGGACTCATTTGCCTCTTCTCTGATAATTAATCCCCTCCTGCATTCACGTTCCAAGGTCTTTCAAGTCTTTCTCGCCATTTAAAAATTTTTCTTTATTTTCTTTCTTTCTTTATTTAGCCTTTAAAGTTGCACGCTTTCCCGGACGTTCTCCTGTACCCAGCGTCTCCCGCCCCAAATATGCTTCAATACCTCACACAAACAAGCGTTGTTTGGGAACATTTGTGTTTTAACACTACCCGTATTTTCCCAACCCCGGCACCCATTACAGTATAGAGGCGGTATCACTGGGTGAGAAAAAGCGGGGGAAGGCTGATCTTTATTATCTCTCACGAACTGACCGAAGATAACTCGCCCGCAGACACTTGAAACATCCTCTACTCGGAGCCCCACTTTCGCACAACCACTGCAGAACCGTCACTACTGTTGCCTGGAAGGGCCTCCATCCGCCTCTACTCCAGCACCACCCCCACCCAGCATCCTCACACACACTCCCGCTGCCCAGCACCACTACCTCACAGCCATCTTCTGTCGCCACCGCGAGCACCCCCTTAATGACGCCATCGCCGCCCACGCACCTGAGTGACCATCCCCGAAGCTACGAAATGGCCCAGCAGTAGCCCGGCAGCACTTGGCTCGGACGCGGGGTCCCAGGGGTTCGCAGCAGCCATGGCTGGGACCCACCTCCCGGGCTGGCGCGACGAGTGAGTGGAAGGCAACGGCGAACGCGCGGCGCGGATCGATGACATCACAGGGCGTTTCAGCCCGGGCGGAAGCCCGCGGAACGCATCCCGGGCGAGCGCGGGCCGCGGTCTTCCTTTGCTGAGCCTGCTGTGGACTGAGGGGTAGGAGATGAGTCCGGCGCTCCCTGATCGTTAGTAGGCTCCAAGCGGCGTCAGGCCTCGGAACAGCTGTAAAAGCTGTTGGCCGTGGTTGTCGGGCTGTTCTTGCCTTTCTTCCTTGCCACTTTTAGTGGTCCCCAAGATCTAGGAGTCGGCAGGAGTGACAGCTTGGGCACGAGACCCAGCCAAGAGGCGGATGGGGTGGTTGGATGCCTGGATGCCTCGACTGAGTGGTGACAGCTGCCCTTCCTTCCTGCAGGGACCTGAGCCGCGGCCCTAGGATGGGAAACAGTGCTCTCCGCGCTCATGTGGAAACCGCGCAGAAAACTGGTGTCTTTCAGCTTAAGGACCGTGGGCTGACCGAGGTGAGACTGGGAGGGGACCGACCAGGGAAATTAAAGGGAGAGGGACGGCGGGGGTGGTGAAGTTAATCGGTGAGGAATTCTCCGCGCTGTGAACCCCATTCTCCAGTTCCCCTCAGAGTTGCAGAAGCTGACCAGCAATCTAAGGACCATCGACTTGTCCAACAACAAGATCGAGAGCCTACCGCCTATGATCATAGGGAAGTTCACTCTGCTGAAGAGCCTCTCCTTGAACAACAACAAACTAAGTATGGCTTTTGCGCCGGGGAAGCTTTGCTAGTGATCAGCTGTTAAGAAGGGTGGTTTTCTCTTACAAGCTGATTTTTTGTTGTTGTTATGAAACCGTTCTGAGAGCTCAAGACGCAGGAGGATGTCAGAGTCCTTGAAGCTCTCTTGTATTACATCTACACGCCTCCTCTGGTGGTGTAATGATTGGTACTGGCTTAATTTGGACTTGAAAGGGAAGACCATCTTTGAGATATAATGTAAACAGAACTAATTTTGCTGCTAATTTAGAAAGGGGGATGGAATAGGAAGGGGAAGGCCTAACAAATCCCACAAAATTGCTGTCAGATTCTGCAGACGTCCTTTAACAAAAGGAGCCCAATATACACATAAATGCTTTCCTGTATTTTGACGGCACCCTCACTTTCTGAAGACTATGTTGGTAAAATGCAATACTTTAAAATGGCACAACATGTGGGAATTTTGTGTGTATTGATAGGAGGCATATAAGACGGCCATATAGTTTTTCTAAACTTTGTCTAAGGTGTGTCTCAGCTGTGTCAGATTCAGGTTTTTAATTTTTTTCTTTGCCAGCTGTTCTTCCTGAGGAGTTATGCAATCTGAAAAAACTAGAGATTCTAAGCCTAAACAACAATCACTTGAGAGAGCTACCATCTACTTTTGGGCAACTGGCAGCCCTCAAGACCCTGAGCCTCTCTGGGAACCAGCTACGAGCACTACCACCGCAACTCTGTAGCCTACGGCACTTGGATGTGGTGGATCTCTCCAAGAACCAGATTCGGAGCATACCTGACATAGTGGGGGAGCTGCAGGTCATCGAACTCAATCTCAACCAGAACCAGGTCCAGAGCTTAAGGGTTTTTTCCTACATCATGTGGGTTTACAGTCTCCTGTATAATCCCTTCTTCTCTAAACTGTAGTCATGGAGCTGGGTATCAGAGGCTAGAAGAGTGGTATAGTCTATGGGCTGGACTAATTTCAAAGCTCAAAGTGCTATGGAATTAGTGTGTGTGTGTGAGAGTAGGTGTTTTTAGGAGAGTGGGATGGGTGATAGGGTGAGATAATTTCAAAAGTTAAACTTGTCTCACAAATCTTGAAGAATTCAGACCCTCCTCAAATATGCTTCTAATCATCTAGCAAGGAGCTATGTCAGGTAGAGTGGAAAAGAGGCTTTAACTCATAGGTTCTTGGAGTTGGACAAAAGAGTTAATTCATTGTCCCCTTTTCGACATCTTTGTCGAGTGTGCCCTTTTACTGAAAATTCAGAACTGACAGGCTTTCTGGCCCATTTTGGTTTTGGACAGCTTTAATTAAAATCTTTGAAATTTGTTTCCATTACTTTGGAAGCTCTTCGGTTAATATGTATCTGACCAGAGAAATAACCCTTGGTCTAGCATAAGGCTTAAATGATGAAACATTGAACATAGTGAGACTAGGTGGCCTTTAATTTTTTAGTGCCTACAGTTCTAGATTTGCACAGTCCAATACAACAGCCACACATGGCTGTTAAAATTCATTTAAATTAGATTTAAAAATTAAATTCCTCCGTTGCCACTAGCTGTATTTCAAGGGCTCAAAAGCCATAATGTGGCAACCATGTTGAACCACAAAGATACAGATTTCAATCACTGCAAAGTTTTATTCTACGAAACTGTTCTAGATTGTACTAATCTTACATTATGATAAAATTCAGTCTGTCTTTGAGGAGATTGGCTTACCTTTTCCGTGAAAGTGGATATTCTTGTATGTTGAGCTTTTTGGAAAGAAAGTTGTGGATATCTGAAAAAAAACTTCTGGGAAAACATTGTTCAAGAACTAGTTCCTCACTTACCCCATTCACCTAGGCTCCGGTCCTATAATCACTGGTTCTGATTTTAGTGTGCACCACATTAACCAGAAGAGCTTGTGAAGAGATCACTGGGTCCCCACCCTCTGTGTTTGTAATTGAGTAGGTCTGGAGTGGGGGTATGAGAATTTACATTTTTTCAAAAAGATTAGTATTTACTTTAGAGAGAACACACACACATGTACACAGAAGCAGGGGGAGGGGTAGAGGGAGAGGGAGAGAATCTCAAGACGACTCCCATATGAACGTTAGTCCAACATGGGGCTCCATATCACAACCTTAAGATCATGACCTGAGCCGAAATCAAAAGTTAGACGCTGAACCAATTGAGCCACCCAGGCGCCTGAGAATTTGTATCTCTAAGAAGTTCCCAGGTGATGAAATGATATCAGGCAGAGTAAATATAATTTGGTGGCTTGGAGCATTTAAAGGGATAAAGAGGTTAATGAATTAAAGATAATTGTTCAAGGGCCTAAAAGAAGAGTGGTGCTACTGAGTGGACACACTGAGTTGATTATGATGGCGACTCATCCCAACAGAAATGTTTTACTAAAAATTGGAGACACAGGAGTGGAATAGACATGAGCAGATATGTAGATAGATTTTCAGGTCTTAACAGAAATGATAGCTTTAAGAAAGGATGAGCTTTTTAGGAGGAAGTTTAGAAAGAATATCCAATATTAAGTATTAGAGACTGCTGCTTGAAAAACGTCCATAGGAATAAGGGGTGGGAGAGCCAAAAATCAGGAATAATTTAAAGGAAGAAAAGTCCAGTACTTAGGTACGAGGAGTTTCAAAGAAGTGGTAGATGACAATCAAATCCAGTAGGGAATGAGGACAGTGAATCCTTGATGTTGGCAGGGTAGCGGTCGGCATCTATGTACACATAAAAGATTGGCAGTAAATGTAAATGCGCCAAAATGTTTATGGCGGCAGATTAGAGGTAACTTTCTTCTTTAAACGTATGACTCTCAAATTTTCTGTAATGAACAGTGCTTTCATTAGAACATTTTTGTTTCTAAAAAGCCACTGGTAACCTTCAAACAGCATCTTTTTCCAAAAAGTGGAGGAGTAACAGAAGCTAGATAGCACAGGCTTTGGGAGTGAGTAGGTGGTGAGAAAGTGGAGGCAGTAAAAGAACTAGGACAAATGGTCAAGTTTTTGTTTTAATTTAGTTAAAAAAATTACAGTAGTGCTTTTGCTTTTTCCTGATTCTTTTTTGTTGTTGTTCAATAGATATCTCAGATCTCAGTAAAGATATCTTGCTGTCCTCGCCTTAAAGTTCTTCGCCTGGAAGAGAACTGTCTTGAGCTCAGTATGCTACCACAGAGCATTCTCAGTGATTCCCAGATCTGTCTGCTTGCTGTGGAAGGCAACCTTTTTGAAATAAAGAAACTTCGAGAACTGGACGGGTATGATAAGGTACGTATTCGTGTACTTCATCACTATTCCAGAGATGACAATGGTGAAGTAACCCACAGGAACGTTTATAGCTACAGGATGTATGCATAATCCTGTTTATGTCAACAGGATTTGTTCCCCGTTTTGGAGGTGGATTCTAAAAATTAGCCAAATAGTATTGTGCCAAGGTAACTTTTCCTCCAGATAGCTTATTGTAAAGCTTTGTCTTTTGATGGGTGTCCTATTACAATATAGGGGAAAACCCCAAAGCTATGTGCTTTAAATTTGCATTTAGGTCGATTTTGTAGGAAATGAAAAAGACCATATCCAATAAAAAGCTAAATGAAAAAGCCCACAAAATCCTAATCAAAAAATAGGCTAGTATTTGCTTGTGCCAAAATACCACATATGCTTCTTTTATGTTTTATAGTACATGGAGAGGTTCACAGCCACTAAGAAGAAGTTTGCATGATGTTCTCCAGGAGCACGGGAACCTTACAAGACACTGACATGGAATCTCTTGCAGTCTGCCTGAATCAGAGGTTCCTGTTGTTATCAAGGATTATCTGCAGTAAGGAAATGATACTTTCGCAGATAATATTTCAGTCATTCTTTTTCTTTTCCAGGGCTCGTCTTAAGCAAGCTAAAAAATCAAGGGACAGTAAGAGTCCTCCATTTTGTCATGGATAGGGTAAAGGACACAGTTGATCATCAAAACCATCATTAGTCTGGTTTTAAGAATGACAGTAGCTCATTGCTATTTATACAATGAGGGGATGCTGCTTCGTAACAGAATCACTCCGTATCACAGCTTGAAATTTCATGTTTAGTTTCAGTGTATGAGCTTTCATAAAGTCAGCTTCCATTCCACCTGTGTTAACATTTCATATTTTTATGAAATTTAAATAATGAGGCTACTATGGTTAATCTAAGGATTTATGATTTTATTTCAGTCCATCAGTTCAATTGCAATGTTTATACTTGGGATTTAGAATGTACATAAATATGTGACTGTCTTGATTTAAAGTGTACTTTGTCAGAGAAGCACCAACATAACACTACCAGATGTTCCCCAAGGCTGCAGTAGCAAATTTTTTACTATTGCATGTGCCTTATTGGTAGAGGGCTCTGAAGAGCTAAAATCATATATGCAAAACTTATAAGATACAAAGGGTTTTAATAATCAAGATCTTCTTGAAGCTTTGTTAGAAATAATGTCTTATTTCTGGTAATCCTTTTCCCTTTTTGTATTTATAATTCTACTAATCAAATTACCTATCAAAAGACTACTGCTACAATATTTTAAAATAATCTATGTTTATAAAATTTATTCTCTGGATAGGAGAATATAATAAAGAATTTTTAATGAACTTTGGCTGGAAAAAGGGTTAATCCTTCAAAGGAAGAAGACAACTTTAACTGTATGTGGCCCTTTGTTTGAAAGTAAACTGATTAGAAAGAAATGTTTCATGTTCTTGTTAAGGTGCAGGAGTACTGAAATGCCTTCATGTGACTGATAAACACTTTGCAGTACTGGAACCACGCTTATCAAGAGAAACTAAAAGTACAAAGGTAGATGACCCCAGGTTGTTACTGACATGAACATTTCGGAAACTACCACTCCCATGTTCTGAGGTTTTGTCTTTGCCAGGGCAATTTAGCATGTATTGTCAGTTCTTGTTTTATAAACCTAGTTTAACCATTAAATCAATAGATCACAGAAGCTTAGTGTTTATATGAGGAAGTCTCTCGGACTTTAAATCTGATCCGGGTGTTCTCTATTTCCCATGTTACTTTCTGTTCTCAATATGGGGAGGAATAGGCTGCCAGTTTATTGTTAGCAACTGTATTTTGGTTTTTGTAAACTTCAATGCTTAATCTTCTTGGTCTACTAAACAGTGTTTCTTCTAGATTTTTATCAGTGCTTAACATCTAATAAATCAGAAATTCTAAAGTGAACAACTTAAATGTCCCCAGACATTTAATTATTATTTTTTAAGACTTTATTTATTTAAGAGCATGAGAGAGAGCACGAGCATGGTGCAGGGCAGAGGGAGAAGCAGACTTCCCGCTGAACCAGAAGCCTGATGTGGGACTCAATCCCGGGAGTCTGGAATCATGACCTGAGCCGAAGGCAGATGGTTAACCGACTGAACCACCCAGGTGCCCCAGACAAGTAATTATTAATTGGAGTTAAAAATACCCCCCATCTCTGAGAATCAGTGTCTGCTAGCTTTCACAACTTGGACCCAGGCTTATTTCTAGATACCCTTTCTTCACTCTCATTTAACCAGTCATTCCAGTCATCCCAGCTTATTCTGCTCCTTAAACCCACAGGGCAGTGTCTCCCCCGTAACTGCCTTTACATTGTTTGTTCAGTCAGGAATGCCCTCTCTCACTAACATGCTCCTTCAATCTACAACCCATTTTAAGTCTAAGCGAAATTAATTGCTCCCCCATCTGTTATGATAGCACTTCTCACATTCTATATTCATCTGTCTCTTGCTAGAATGAGCTACTTGTGGGCAGGAACTATGTAAAGTAACATGCCCAGATTTATAATGTACAAGTATTTAGACTTACCTGTGACCTAACATAACGAAGTAAGTTAACCGGTGTGTGGTCTGGAGATCCATATTCTAGTTGGGCCATCAGCCCTAAGTCACCCACATTCTTTTAGAGCTTGGCTGGAAGTCAGTGTAGTATATTAAGATCATGGGCCTTGGAGTCAGAAAGATCCTGGTTTGAATATACAGTCTGTCATTTACTAGCTTTGTGAATTTGAGCAATTTATGCTCATCTGTAATATGGCGAATATCTCCAACCTTTCAGGTTTGTTATGAGGATATGGTAAGAAGATACATAAAGGCATTTTAGCCGAATGCCCACAATAGAGTAAGCAATCAATAAATGGTGCCATTTATTTCATCTGTAAGGCATTAAAATAGAAGTTAGCAAGTCGTATAGAAACGGAAGGCTTGGAGCAAATACATTAAAAAGGATGAAAACAAATGACTAGAGAATAAGGAACTTGAATATCAATCTGAGAAATACAAATCTGATTAGGAATATAACTGGGATAACCTGGAATTTTGATAAGACGGTGATCTAAAGAAAATAACATTTAAAGCTAATTCTTTTTTTTTTTTTTTTTTTTTAAAGATTTTATTTATTTATTCGACAGAGATAGAGACAGCCAGCGAGAGAGGGAACACAAGCAGGGGGAGTGGGAGAGGAAGAAGCAGGCTCATAGCCGAAGAGCCCGATGTGGGGCTCGATCCCACAACGCCGGGATCACGCCCTGAGCCAAAGGCAGACGCTTAACCGCTGTGCCACCCAGGCGCCCCACATTTAAAGCTAATTCTAAGTGCAATTGAGTATAGAATGTCTGGGTTCTGAGACTCATGATTCACACATGACATGAAAAGGTCTAGAGTTGAAGTGTGGTAACAAGGATGAAGGAAGAGACGCCTGGGTGGCTCAGTTCATTAAGCATCTGCCTTCGCCTCAGGTCACGATCCCAGGGTCCTGGAATCAAGTCCTGCGTCGGGCTCCCCGCTCAGCAGGGAGTCTGCTTTTCCCGTTGCCCGCTGCTCCCCCACTTGTGCTCTCTCTCTGACAAATAAATAAAAAATATTTTAAAAAACCCCACAAGAATGAAGGAAGCGTGAAGGAAGAAAGAACAGGCATAACTACTGGGGATAAATACCATGTCATTATAAGACTGGAAACTTGAAGGAGCGTACTGTTAAAAAATTAAATTCGGGGTGATTATTTTTGAACTCCTTAGTTATATGTTAGTGTTATGCTCAAGATCACACAGCACTGGGTGTTATACCCAAGTAATGAATCATGGAACATCAAAAACTCGGGATGTACTGTATGGTGACTAACATAAAAAATGATTATTAAAAAAAAAATGAACAAACAAATAAACATTATATGTGGGGGTGGGGGGAAAGATCACACAAGTAAGTGACTAAAGCAAAATTTGAAACCAGGTGGTCAAACTCTCGGGCTTGTGTTAACCACTTTCAGTAACTACCTTTCAAAAGTAATGGAAACAAGTTTCTAGACAATGTTATAGGAGAAAACCAGAAAAGGCTTTAAGTCAACAGCTTGTATTAATAGTGTTTTATGGACCTAACCTCTATGGCTTCATCCCTCTTCTTTCTCAGTAGGAGAAGCTTTGGAAGAGTTTGTAACCTGGGATCCATAGATTGGCTTTCAAGACCCACTGATGTGTGATTCTTACGTGTGATTCTTACTTATGCGTGATTCATGTTTGTGTTTATCCATTTCTCTGGGGAGATAGGCTATGTTGTCTTTCATCAAATTCACAAATGGATTCTTGACCCCAAAGGCCTCCACCCAACAGAGAATAGCAACTGTAATTTATTTAAGCTCTTATATTTGTTGGGTGCCGCTCTCAGTTCTTTACACGGCATCACCACACTGACTTTTTGTGACAACTCTATGGAGGAGGAATTATTAATCCCCACTTATAGACAAGGAAATTGAGGCACAGAAATGGGCTTACAGCCTCAGTCAGCAAGTGGCAGAGTGCAAATTCAGATAGTTGAGTGCCTTAGCTTACACTTCTAACCAATTATATTGTGGGGGCAGCATTCTGGTATCCTCAGAACTACTGCCTTTAGTCATACCATAAAAATTTTTAATGTTCTAAGAAAGGGCATGTAGGTACAGCACAATCCCCAATGTTTTATACTTCCTCTCTTTATACATTTACCACCACCTGCCACACTACTCCTTTTGGCATGGAGCATTTCTGTTCTAGAGGGCCTGATTGAATCTCACTCTAAATATTTTCCTCTTCAGCCTATGAAAGTCCTCATGTTTACAGTATCTTTAGTAAGTGGGTTGTAGTTCTAGCACATAAACATCCTTTCAATCATTAGTGTATTAAAGCTCAAATGAGTAAGAGACTAATAATAATTAAAATGAACCTCATGACAAATCGTAGTAAGAAAAGTCCTGTCAGTATTTCCAATAAAAAATGAGAAAGGTGCTAAAGGCAGCTTTACATCACAGTGCTTCTTGATTTATGGACCTTTGCTTTATTCAATTTGTTAAGAGCTGATGAAATTATTGCCCCCTAGCCCCCGCCAAATAGTCACAGAAACGGATTACCTATTTGAAAGAACAATCCCACTAGTTAGTTACAAAATTTAATTGTAAAGATCAAGCAATGGTTATTGGTCAAACCAATCCACGTTAATACCTTGAAGCGTGCAGACAACAGTTCTTAAATAAAGGTGGCAAATACCAATCAGATTCTTGTAACACTGTTCAGGATCTAAATAAACATGATTCTGGACATAATTCAATCCCTAAGGCTAACTGAATGATAGTGCAATCATCAATAATTAAACCAAAAGCATAATTTTCCAAATCACGTTTAGTTAAACAGAATAAATTCTAGCTTTTTTAAAGTCTAAAGCTACAAAAAATTCAAAGCAATCTATTTTTCTACCTGAGATCAAAACAAGTTTCTTTTTTCCTATCTAAACATAATTCTTGACATTGAGGTAAATCTGAATTCACGTAATATACTTTGTCAAACTTTTCCAAAAAATTTTAAGCCCTGCTTTAGAGAGAAATTCTCATGTTACACATATATATTTACATATTTTTTCTTCAAAGACTAATGACAAATTTACGAGGTTAAAGGCATGTAATGGGACTATGATACTACTAATAAGTAAAAATAAAAAGTTATTCATTTATACAAAGTGTTCCTGTACGGTGCAATATGAAATGCGATCACTGTCTATGTACATACACAAATCACCAAACGTTCAGAAACTAAGCCCACTTTGAGAAAAGTCATTCTGTTATTTTGGAGCAGAGGCTGCCAAGTTGTGATCTGTAACAAAAATAGTGTGTCTAAAAGCTCCAATGCCAAGTATTAGCCTAAACCGGCAACTTAAATTAACTGCAACTTAAATTAAAAATTAAACCCAACTAGATCTTTACTGTGGCTATGCAACTTTTGCTTTGTTGCCTGCAGGTTTTACTGAGGTAAGAACCTCTTATCTCTTGCCTCTCCTCCTTGCGCTCCCCCTGCCTCTAGCTTCCTTCCTCATGGCTGTCTTTGGCAATGCTTCCAAATCTTGAAAGCAAAAGAACCTGGTAAAGTAAATGAGGAAGATGAAAAATTACACTATATATGATGTACAAAAACCAATCTAAGACTATCAACTGAGAAAAAAAGATACTAGAAGGAAGGCTGAACAGTAGTGTACCCTCAAGGGAAAGAGAACATAAAAGAAAAGGGGGTCTGTACTCCCGGCCCTTCTTGCACATTATCTCCTGATTTAGAAGAGCATGGAACCAAAACGTCAAACTCTGAAAAGGTAATGACTTTGAAGGACGAGCTAGAGAAGTGAATACATGATAGAGAAGTACAGCAGCAGCTTTAGCTGTCAATGAGTTTCTTTGCTCTGGCATTGGCAACATCAATACGATCTTTGTTGGTGTCAGCCTGAAAAAAAGAAAAAGGTATCAGCATTATGTTACAAGGTAAGTTGCTCTAATAAAAGGTGAATTTCATATACCTGGAGTAAATGACACACTGCGAAAATTCAGGAAATGAAGTCACATTACAAAACTCATTTTGGGCAAGGAGAGAGAGAACATGAAATTCATTTGGGAAAACCAGGAATATAAACATGACGAAGGTATAACAGAAGAAACAGAAGAACTTGCCAGTATCTCATGAACTCTGTAACATTTTTTCATAGTTTAACTGGGATGCATCTTACAATCAGTGACATTTTTGATACAGTGAAATTAAGAATGCTTTCTGCTGTAGATTTGGGCATTGTGGGAGTCCCCTGAACTGAATCATAGAATCTTACCTGAGACTACTCTAGGTCTAACCCAGAGAGAGTGAAAGAACCTTCCCCAAGATTTTTGTAACAGATGTATTACCATCCACATCAATATCTGAATTAAAAAGATGGGTAATATGTAACCCACAGGACAGCTTTGAAAGCATCTTACGAACCACTGTTTGCCTCCATAAAATCCACCATTAAGTGATTCAACAGAGCTAAGCTTAAAAACTCACCCCATCCTTTAAGGGACACTGAGATTTTTAACAAAATAACAACAAGAATGGCTTTTAGACATGGCACATCCAAACAACACAATTTCACTTTCAGTATCTTTTATATCGTGTGAAGTAAAATAAAAAAAACAGCAATTCCATTTTTTCTTTACTCACAGGACCCTGTTTTGTGCGTCCACTCCACAAGAACCATTCTGCAGAACTGATTTTCACTTACTGACTCATGAGATGACAATTTAGGAATTTACTAATTTGTTAGTCACAAAATAAAACTCCAAGAGCTAACTCATTCATTCAGGGGGGAAAAAATGTAGCCCTCCCAAAGGTCAGAGTAGACACTAAACTTCATGTGTGAAATTTTAAATAAAACCACTTCATTCTAAGGTCTTGGTTTCAAAATGAACCAACCGCCATGAGCAACAGATAGGAGGAACTGGCCATATTTTTCAATGTGTTATTAACTGCCAACTCATCAAAACTGTAAGACCTGTAAGGACAGGATCTTCTCTTACTGTTCTCCCCCAAAGTATCAAGCACAGATGTCCATTACTAAAACACTGTGGGTGTCTCAAATTCTTGTGGCATGAAGGAGCATCTACCTTTTCTGTGATCCGGTCTATTTGTCGATTTTGAGCCTCGATCTCATTGCCCATGTCCAGGGCCATGTTTTTTAGGTTTCCTAGGATACTGCCCACTTGAGTCAGGTTCTCTTCCATCTCATCTTCTCTGGCATCATTAGTTATACTATCACAAAAAGACAGTTAATTCAGTACGTTTTGGTGAATTATAAAAACAGACTAAATCTGGATTTAGTTTTCGTAAAAATAAGTAAACAAAATGACCTCAGGAAGTGTTAGACCCATGGGAATGTAGGTTACCATTCTTGGAAAACATTCTATAGTAAAAATTGAAAGACTGACCAGAGAGAACACAATGTCGTAAAGCCATGTAGAAGAAGAAACAACTCTAGAATAATGGTTCTCAAAGAGGGATCACAGACCACCTGGTAACTTATTAGACATGAAAACATGCTAATTCTCACACTCCACTACAGATCTACTGAATCAAACTGGAAGTGGATCCCAGCATTCTGTTTTAATAACCCCGCACATGACTCATGCACACTAAGTCTAAAGAACCACTGCTGTAAAACAGGTTGCAAAACTCTGGCCCAAAGGCCAAAACTGGCCTGCGACCTTATGGAGTTATTCTTAGAAAATATATTATAAACCCTTAAGGAGTGATTGTGGAAGCAGCTGAAACATCAGCAGCGTTCCTGTTCTCGGGCTGTTGAACGAAATGGCCTGGTAGGAGCAGGATCCCATGATCCCCAGGGGCAGGGCATAATAAGTTAGGAGCTATGAAAGAATGTAACTCTCAGTCTCGCCTTTCTGCACCCAGCGATTGCCAGCCCAAACATCCCGCTCCTCCCTTATCCCATGACTGACTCCCCACGTGCCTACGCACAGGGGAAAATGCAAGCCTGCTTCAAGATATTTGCCATCCCTTTGTACTCCTTTCAACTTGGAGGCATATGTCCTTGCTTTTCTGATAAAAAATAAAATAAAAGCTATGTGCAGGATTCAGCAGCTGCTGCTCTCCCTTGCAGAGGCAGCCCTGCACGGCCACTCAAACGCATGTCTGAAAATTTTATTTCAGTGAGCGATGACACCATCTGATTCTCTAAATAAGGTTTTATTCAAATACAGCCACGCTCATTTGCTTACGTATTGTTAATGGCTGCTTTCACCCTACAACAACAGAGTTGAGCAGCTGCAACAGACACTAGCCTGCAAAGTCTGGAATATTTACTGACTCTTTACCATTATCTTTATAGGGATCCGGCCAACCCCTAACTCTAGACGATAAATTTTTTTAAGTAGGCTCCACGCCCAGCCTGGAGTCCAACACTGGGCTTAAACTCACGACCCTAAGATCAAAACCTAAGCTGAGATCAGGAGTCGGACACCTAACTGACTGAGCAACCCAGGCACCCCTGCATGATACATTTTAAAACACATTCTCCTATTTATAGAAGTAAAACATGCTTACTTGGGTAATTTTGAAAGTACTGAAAAACATAAAGAAAAGTTGATCAATCAATGAAAGTCAATAACACAGTCAACATTTTGTCAGAAGGCAGATTTTAAAATGCATTTTTCAAATGGAATAAACATTATTTCTCATTGATGAGTTAGGGTTCATGTATAACAACACCCATCCTCCTGAGTGAGGCATTCATTTAGGAAAGGGGTAAAAAAAAACCAGGAGGAGCTGGCATACCGTTTAATGTATCCGCCGCTAGCTGCTCCAGTGGCTGGTTGCTGAGGCTGACCGTTTGTCACCCGGCCTGGCTGCTTAGCTACTACATCGCTAGGAGAGTTGTCTCCACCGTCTCCCCATGTTGACTTGTAGGCCTTACCAGACTCAAAGTTCTTCGTCCTATATAACAGTCAGGAGTGTAGAGAGATACAGAAAAACAGGAAGGGAAGAATTGTAATTATTAAGGCTGTTTTTACCTTCAGGATGACCCTAATGTCCTCAGCATAAAAGCTACGTACAGCGAGATCTAGATAAGCTATGCTATGCTCCATAACAATATGGTATGTGAAAAACATGAATTGTGTAAGCCCACTGACTTTAAACATTTTTTTAAAGGTTAAACTGTTTCCCCAAAATGTTCACTAAGCAGTTAGCAAGTAGCAAATTATTTGACTTTTCGGGTTCCCCTAGCCTTTGACAGTCTTCAGAAAATAGTGGATACTGGGGAAAAAATTCCTTAGGAGAAGTGTTCTGGGATGCCTTATGAGGTTCCTTGGAGGGATCTCACAAGTTGACGAGGATGGAAGGGAAAGAAGGCTGAGTGGGCAATACTCAGACCCCAGGTGCCCACTTATTTGAACCAGAGTAGATCCAGCTGATTCAGTGTTTTAAAGTTAGAATTTTGCATTAAATTAAAAAAAATCATGAAAGAAAGGCATGAATTATTTCCAAATTGAACAGCCAATGATAACTATGTTGGTCACATTGGTACCAGTTACAAATCCTTTGATTTAGGCCTTTTTCACTTAAGATTTTACTTTTCCTCCTTTAAAAAAAAAAAGATCCTAAATCCAGGCCTCTTAAAAATAAAAGCATTGGGGCGCCTGGGTGGCTCAGTCGTTAAGCGTCTGCCTTCGGCTCAGGGCGTGATCCCGGAGTTCTGGGATCGAGCCCTGCATCGGGCTCCTCCACTGGGAGCCTGCTTCTTCCTCTCCCACTCCCCATGCTTGTGTTCCCTCTCTCGCTGGCTGTCTCTCTCTGTCAAATAAATAAATAAAAATCTTTAAAAAAAATAAATAACAAAAGTATATACTTTAGATGTAACTGATATAGTCAAAGCCAGAATTTTATCAAGGGATTTACTACTCAAACTGGTAATAATGGCAAGAAAAAAAAAAGCCTTGTAAAGTGACTTTTAAATGACTGTTACAAAAAAACCACACAAAACTTTTTTTTACTGATTATTTGGCTAGGACACTTTTCACTCACATAATTTTAATTTTTACTTTTCTATAAACAAATAGTAGTATACAGCTATAATATTGGTCTCTGATTTATTCCACATAATGTTAACAAGGAAGTTTTAAAACTGCAAAAGCAGAGGAGATATTTTATGGTAACAGTAGCTCCTTCCTTAATAGACATAAGGATTCCTTATAGCAAACCTAGAATTGGATCTTTTTTTTTTTTTTAAGATTTTATTTATTTATTCATTCGACAGAGATAGAGACAGCCAGCAAGAGAGAGAACACAAGCAGGGGGAGTGGAAGAGGAAGAAGCAGGCTCATAGCGGAAGAGCCTGATGTGGGGCTCGATCCCGTAACGCCGGGATCACGCCCTGAGCCGAAGGCAGACGCTTAACCGCTGTGCCACCCAGGCGCCCCTAGAATTGGATCTTAAACCTTAATCATTAATGCTACACAAAGGGTACTACTACCTTTTTTATAAGAGGTACTGAAAAAATAAATATATCTATGAACACTGAAGAGCTAATCAAAGTGCCTTTCTTGGTTCCACTTTACGTTCTCACAATTTCCTACTTGTGCTACTATGTTTAATTAATTGATCAATTTATTAAGAAGCCATGTTAAATCTGTCCTGGAACAAGGTGGGAATACCTTTCTTAAATGAATATTTATATATAATTATCTGTTAGTTTGATGAAACCCATTTACATGTATTCTTTGTTAATAAGGTAAGTTCTCAAATTCCTAAAGCAAAGGAATACCTAGTAAACAAAATAAATAGCATGCAAGTTTATCAGAAAGTTAATAACCAGAAGTATTAATAGAAGTAATATAAGATAAGTGCAGCTTTTATCAGTATGTCAGATTGTAGAACAGGTCAAAGAGTGAGGGCTGGAATTCAAAAGTCACTATGTGAACAATATGATGTTTCTGAGAGTCCTAGTACATAAAGTGTAGACTGGGACAGGATCTGCCAGCTCCTGGTCTATCAAGGAATATATACATGCTCCAATCTCCTCCTCACCCTTAAAAGATAAGATATGAAATTCCTCTAGGTTTTGGGAATTCTTCCTTCCATAATTAGATAAAGGGGCTTAGGATGCAAATGAATTGTTTTAACATGATATTATGAATGAGTTTCAAATTAAATCATGGTCTGTATTATAAACAAGGAATCAGAATGGTTATCAAATCCTTCTCTCTTATTTAAGAGGACTGGATCCTAGAAGATGTTCTCTTAATATTTAGGGGACAAGGTATAAAAAGCTGACTTTGACTTTTTCTTTTTACAGCTTTGTATTGGGTTGTCATGTTTACTTTCAAATGAGCTGGGAAAAAAAAACCCTGCGCTTTTCTTGTGCAGTTATGACATGTTCTGCATGTGTATGAAGAGTTGATTTTTAAATGGTGCTCATTTTGTATCTTTATCCACATGACTGCCCCATGCCTCTTTTAGCACGTGCACGCTAGGTAATGCCTTCCAGTTTACCCTGCCACTTGCCATCACCCTAGAGTTTGTCCCACCAAGGTGGAATACCCTTAAAAGTCACCTGTTTTTAAAGAATTGTCAAGTAGCTGCCCATCTAGTAATAATGATGATTTTAATCTTGTCTTCCTTCAAAGGGCCTTAAATGCTTTTTTTTTTTTTTTTTTACGATTTTATTTATTTGTGAGAGAGAGAGAGCATAAGCAGGGAGAGCAGCAGGCAGAGGGAGAAGCAGGCTCCCTGCAAAGCAGGGAGCCCAATGTGGGACCTTGGGATCATGACCTGAGCTGAAGGCAGATGCTTAACCTACTGAGCCACCCAAGCATCCCAAAAGGGTCTTGAATGCTTTAAAGGTAATATTTCCCAAACCCGACTGAGCACAAGGCAACCTGGAGGCTTTTGAACACACGGATGCCTAAGTTACACTCTGAAAATTTTGCTTTAGTATGTATGGGGTAAAGCCCAGGGATCTTTTATTGTTATTATTGTTTTATTTAAATTCAAAAGCTCACTTAGCTTCCCAGCCAGGGAAAAGAAACACTGTCTAAGGGACTTCCAATCTCTTGTAGAAGGAGTATTTTAGTTACTCCAGTAGTCTACCTTAGTATTTGTATATACTGGGACACTGAGAAATTAATCTGGATGAACCAGAAGTACACACCAAGATTTTTCTTTTTTTAAAAGACCACAAGATTTGTAGTACATTGACTTGAATCCCAATCCTAGACCTGTCATTCTACAGCTGTAGAACCTTAAGCAAACTTCCATTATTTGGCTCAGTCAGATCTACAGACAGCTGAATGCAGTTGGAATATGGTCACAACAAAAGACATCTAGGCCCAAGTTGTTTTGGCCTATAGTAAGAAAAGAAATGATTCTGATCTGCAACTGAACTCTTTTGCTTAATGAAATTTAAAGCCCTTTTGAGAAGAAATTAGACTTCATGATAAAATGCTTAAGCAAATTTGCGATAGAACTGCTATTAAGAATGCCATCTGGAAAGTTAGATTTACTCTGTCAGTTTTGAGGAGTCTAATAATCATTACGATTTCTTTCCATATAAATATCTCATTCAAAAATGGCAAGTTTGAGGGCACCTGGGTGGCTCAGTCGGTTAAGCGCCTGTTTTCAGCTCAGGTCATGATCCCAGGGTCCTGGGATAGAGCCCCACATCTGGCTCCCTGCTCAGTGAGGAGTCTGGTTTTCCCTCTGCCCCTCCCCTTGCCCATGTTCTCAATCTCTCTCTCAAATAAATAAAATCTTAAAAAAAAAAAAAAAAACAACAAAAATGGCAAGTTTGAAATAATAATTTGAAATATCCCTTAATCAATTCAAGAAGCTGCTGTAAAAGCAGAAAGCAAGTATCAAGATATGATCACAGTGCGCCTGGGTGGCTCCGTTGGTTAAGCATCTGACTCTTGATCTCAGCTCAGGTCTGGATCTCAGGGTCTTGAATTCAAGCTCTGTGTTAAGCTCCATGCCCAGCTCACTTAAAAAATAAATAAAATTGAAAAAGTTAAAAAAGATGATCACAGCAATTTTAACTATTTAGTTTTGGTTGTCAATATTAATACTAACTGAATAAAAGTAGCAAAAAGAAAGCCCAATATTAGCTATAATTCTTTCACATCAGGAAGAAAAGGGACAAAATAAATACCAAATGTAATGAGCATGAGTGTGTGTGTGTGTGTGTGTGTGTTGGGTCATCAGACTACAGGAGGGAAGAAAAAGGAGGGCAAGAAACAAAGGGTAAAAAATCAAATGCTTATTTTTCTAACATTTAACCATGTCTTCACAGTTCCTATAAAGATTCAAAATTAAAGGAGTCAAACATTATACTAAACAGTAGGCAGACTACAGGGTTAACTTTCATAAAAAATTAAGATTAGTTAGCTCTGTATTAATTCAAGATGAAACCAGAGCAAGCTAACATGAGACATAATAGGAATTACAGAGCAGATTAAGAGGGAAAATCATTATTTAAAGGAAAGAAAATACTAGATAAGGTAACATTTTAAGTTTATATCCCACCTTGTTCTAAATGGTATTCAAGATGACTAGATTGGCAATTCCAATTTGGTAGTGGCCTAAGTTATGGAGAATCCAAATCATTAGAAGCAACTCTTTAATAGGAAAAATCTTGATTCTGGAACCAGAAAGGCACAGGGAAGTAACAGAAGACGGGATGCTGAAATCGAAGTCCTATGGAGAGAGGTGGATTTAGCCTAAATTCCCTTACCTTTGATCAGAACTAGGATAAAGCAATTCCCTACAAAGATCAACTTAATTAAAAAATCTTTAGAAACTTCAGGGGTGTTTTTATTTTTATAATCTCAAATGTTATTCAACAAAAACTTAGTTATCAGAACCATAAGTCAAAGAGTGGCTTATAAATTAAGAACATTTTGTCAAGTCCATCTTTTGGCATACAGCACCCAGAACAAACTCACTTTACATTACACACCACAGCACAATTTTAAAGACAGTCTTCACCATTCACGAAATCCATGCACATGCACAGAAAAACCATTTGAAGCATCACCTTTAGATAGCAGATTAACAGCCCAAACTGCGCCACAAGACTGCATCTTAAAGTTCCCTTTGATCAGTTACTGAGCTCGGCTCCTGATGTTAAATCTTCATTTTTAGTAAGCAGATTAGAAAGGAAGAGATTAATTAAGTTGAGAGAATGAAATGCAGAAAAGAGTGAATGCCAGTCAAACAGAAAAGAAGCAAGTTTAGAATTCTAAAAACATAATGCATTTAAATTCCTGCCTGGTTTCATAGAAACAACGAACATCTGAGAATCTAGATAAAAAGAAAAACAGGAAAATGATTTAAACCAGAGCACACTTCATTTTTCTTAAGAATGTCTGGGTGACGATAACCCTTCCTAAAACTACGAAAAACAGTATGAAGAGAAGGTAAAAACTAATGGAGAGGTTCTAAAATTTCTTCATTCTTTCTTGGTGATTACAGATTTCTTCTAGTTATTTCTGTTATATACTTCATTTGTATTTCACTTAAAAAAAGTATTTTTACATGTTTAACTCTCCCATCAGCCAACAAGTTTCTGAAGGACATTCAATCAACAAGTATTTATTGAACACCTACTACATATCAGGTACCATGTCAAGCAGAAAAAAAAATAAAGAGTAATGACAAATGAAACAGTGCCAGAGCAATGCCCTACTCATCTCTGTATCTCCAGTGAGTAGGATAGAGGGGGAACTCAAATGCTGACTAAAATATAATTCAACATTTATTTTAACAATCAGGGCTGAATTTTTACATCTCAGTATGACATAATACTTGAATAGTAGAAAATCTGTAGTACCAATTTTGAACTTCTCTTAAAAGTGGTCCAGAATTACCAATTTGTCTTCAAACTGTATTTGACATTATAAGTACATACTGAAGAGAGGCAAGTTCAGACAGAAGAATATCTTGCGTGAGTAGAGTTAAACTGGGACACCAGAGTTTACTATTTTGAGACTTCCCATTTTAAGTCTGCTTCCTTTTAAACTCCTCTTAGTTTAACAATTAGAATGACAACTTATCAAAGTTAATGTCAAAGATAATGACACCTGTTCACAATTTTAAAGTTTAAATTGGGTGTTATACGCAACTAATGAATCACTGAACACTGTATCAAAAACTAATGTTGCACTATACAGTGACTAACGGAACATAATAAAAAATTAATTAATTAAAAAAAAGTTTAATCCTGGTAGTCTGTTTAAATTCTGGTAGTCCTTTAAAAAGAATTAGCTAAAGTTAAAATTCTCTTCTAATAGAGGGTTCTGTTAAGTAAAGCTATTTCCACATCTGTTTCATTTGCTGACCTGGCTTCAGTGAATACTACCAAACAAAAAAAATCTCAAAGAACAAATCTATTCAAGACATTTTCTATATAGCAATACATCTAACAACAGCAACAACAAAAAGGTTCATTCTTTTCCTGCCAAAGTCAAGCAATGTAGCTATATAGTTAGAAGCTGAGACTCTGCCTCGTTTTCAATCTCAGCTCTCCCATTTCTGGTGTAACATCTTTGCGCCTCTATTTCCCCATGTGTAAAATGGTGATAAGAAGAAGTCTATCTCATATTAAGATTACTGTTAGGATTAAATTTAAAGCGCTCAGAATAATAAGAGCCTAAACTAACATACAGGCCCACAAATCCCATCCAAACCCTTGGATGTGAGACATTTTGAGCAGTACCACATAATCGATAAATACATGAATATTTCTGTAGTGAAACCAACATTTACACTAGGTGGGATAAAGATTATAAATAGTTTCAGTTCATGTTATGTTTTATGGCCTAATTAATGAGTTGTGGCATATTATGGGGGGAAAAAAACCCAAACCTAAACCCTTGGTTTTCAGAGTTTTTCAGATTTCTAAGTGGCAGATAAGAGACTGTGGACCTGGGTTTTTATCAGTACCAGAATTAATACTAGCCTTATATGAGCCTGCATCTGCCTTTGAGAAGCTCATGTTATGGCTATTTATACAATAAGCCTAACTAAAACCTGGATTAGCAGATAAAATTAAAGATCAAGACACTGGCAGGAATAATAGTAGACAGAGCTGAAGACAAGGTTACCACAGAGGCCAAAAAGTCAATGTTATAAAGAAGACATAGACGCAAGGAAGGCAATTAAAATCTGACATCTTTAAACTGGAGTATCACTCTCTTCTCTTCAGGGAACAACTGTTCTCTTACAAGAGCCCCTTGATTCCATCTGCTAAGCACCGCATTCTCCAGACCTACTGAGAAAGGGTTCTGCTGAGGTGAGAGGCTGCAAACTGCCTCAGGACCATACTCTACCTTCTCTCTCACCAGTGTCCCAGAAAATCCTGTCTACGCTTGGCTGGGATATACAAAGTGAAACAGTAATACTTACTAATAATTAATACTTCTGTAGTTCCATTTCCCACTTTCTAAGATATTAGACCATCTTAGGATTCACTGCTTTTCCTGTTTATCAACCCCTGACTCAGAGCTGATTTTGTTCTATGTTCTAGGGAGGATGACTTCTGCCTTGCTCTTCTCCTAATATGTAATCTCAGGGAAATTAATTTGATTTTTCTCTTCTGCACTTTCAAAAGGGTGCATAGAACACAGGAAAAAAGCACAAGTTTGCAAAATATAGTTAAGAATTTAGATAAAAAATCTGTGCATTTCTAACTTGTTTGCTTAAGGTAATCTGTTAAGCCCTGATTGACAAGTCATATTTAAATTTAAGGTCATTATTTAAATATGCACTTTTAGAGAGTTAACCAAGGTCTAAACAGGCCAACAGATTTGTTTTAGAATAGAAACCCAATGGACAACACTAGTAAGAATACTGTCAAGTTTTAACTTATTACGCTCAAAACAAACACTAAAGTTGACCAATAAGCAACTTAATTCTATTTTCTCTTGTAGAGATGGCACAGAGAATGCTGTCACCTGAAAACACCTATCTAAAAGTATGACAATATAACAAAAGTTACCCCACGCCTAACTCCTTGAGAAGTAAAAATGCTGAGAGTATGTAAACCTTTGTAACCCACTCTTGGTTTATCATACCAGCTGAGACAACTAGATGAAGTACGAATTTATGAATCTCTTCTCAAATGAATGCTCTCAGCAGTAAGGATGGTCATTTGATCTCCAGACGTCACTTTAACTACGGGGAAAGTTCAAAGTTGTTGTTTTGTTAATAACAGACAGGAGGGAAGATAATGGTTAACTGCCTCAGCTCAAACCTCCTCTTCATTGAAATAAAAATATTTGTTAACAGCATGGAGTTTGGTTTACCGAAGAGTAAGTAGGGAATTAAAATATTCATGACGGAGTCACCAAAAAGAATGAATCTCTTTCTGTCAGTCATAATCTTATACACTATACACACAAAGTTTGAAGACTTTTCATCTCCTAGTTTATTAGAAACTTCAAGTTTTCAGAGACTAATTTGATTCTGCATTCTTTGTGTTTGACTTATGGTCAATTGCTTTAAAATAAATTCCCTTGACTTATACTTTTTTTCTCTAATCTCAATAATAAGGCCTCACCTCACAGGCCTAGATTACAACAGGTTCCTAACTAGTGTAATTACATACTCCACTCCAATCCATCTAGCCCTTAGTCTGCCTACTTATGTCTTGTTTTTCACTTCTCATCTATATGAATCATGCAGCTCAGTTAAGTCAAGCTCCTTTATAACTTGTTTACATTAGGAAATGCCCCCCTAGTTCTTCCACATCTATTCAAATCCTTCTAATCACGGAGTTCAACGCAAGTCCTCTTTCTTCTGTAATATTCTTCCAAACCAAATTTTATCAATTCTGTTCCCTTACCCTCGCTGACATATGCTCTAGCATTAGATTTATATATTTTCTACTTTTTTGCTATTCTTCCTCATACATCCAACCACATGGTAGGTCTTTTGAAGATAGGATCCAAGTCGTTTACTCCCTTGGACAGTCCTCATGTGCCTACCACAGAATATGTATTTTGTTAATATTCTGTGTTTGAAAGGAAAAGACACTAATTCTATCCTGCTCTGTATTATCCAGATGTATATTTCTTATATTTCATATACTATTAAAAAATGAAATTGGAACTTGATCCAAGGACTGACTAAATTTAAGCCATGGTTTTGGTGAACATGCCCATTTACATGAAAAGCTTGATCTGCTGAAGGAAAAACAGCTTAAATTTATCTAACACAGTTCCTTATTTAGGCCCAGTCACACTTCTGACCTTCCTGGAGGGTGGGAGGAGGGAATGTTCTCACCTTAATTTTAAAAAGGTCTTGATTTCTCAACTCACCTATTACATGGGCAGACGCAAAGGCCACAGCACTTGTTGAGTTCCGTTAAAGTCTTCTCTGCCTCTCTCATGTCTTTATTTATTTGGTCCATGCCTTCTTCTATGCGGTTTAGTTGTTCTAAGAATGAGTTGTGGAAGTGACATTTTGTGTTATATTCACAGTGCCAACGAGAAGACACTATTCTTATGGAACAGCAAACTTCAACTCTGAACCCACCAGTAATCCATCCCAGTGACTGTATCAGTGCCAGAAGGTACTACATACTGTCCAACTGAAAACAATCTTTCACAACCTGATCCTGAGGGACCTGGCTTCTTATTGTGGGAAGATTCATTCTAAAAACATTTCTATAATAGGAACATGTGAGAGTTTATTTAGAGATCACCCTTGTGCCCAAATTAAGTGTACTTTGACCACACTGGATCCCCAGCATTTCTCTGTCTGAATAAGTTCAAAACTTGAAGGCTATCATAAGTCTAATAAAATCTAGGCCAGATTGCTCAGGGTCAACTCAAATGGAGCTCACCTGAATCTAAACCTGTTTAAGGACTTAACTTGATTTCTGAAAATAATGCTAGAGTATCATAGAATCTAATGTACACACAACAAATACACACAGTAAGTCCTGTTACCTGACAAACACTTGGCATATAATTGGGCATTGTTGCTCCCACCTCAAATAGGCAATGAACATGATATAATTCAAATCAGAAAAAAGAAGTAAATGTATACTCTTATCCTACATAGGGAAGACACTCCCAAGGCTTAATTTTAGACAAGGCTGATTTGGAAGGACTTTCTGGCATCGTAAGTCAAATCAAGAGTTTCTGCCAACGACTGCAACTCACCCCCTTGTTCATCCAGCATAGTGATAGTCTTGATTCCTGCATCCTGAGACTAAAAGAAGAGAAAAAAGTTGATAGCACTACAAAACAAACAAAAGCAACAGAAACAAAGGCTATAAGGCCTAATAGCAAGAGAGAATCATTTAGAAGCATAAGTTCTCAGAGGATTAGAGCTACAGAGAAAACTAATATCCCAAAGCAACAAATTTTAACATATTAACCCCCTCCATATAATTAAGTCACAAATTCATGGTGAATTGATCTTCCCTGTCATATTGTAACAGTGTCAATGGGAAAAACACAAAAGGCCCATCAATGCATGGTTTGGCAAGTTCAGCAACTCCTAGTTTCAAATAATAAAGCTTACTGATACCATATACTTCTGACTCTTAACACAAATTCCAGCTTGTGCTATCAAGATCCCTCTTACGCAATTTTTGTACTTAATGAATAAACACTGTCTTACCTCGAGGGCTAAACCAAGGATTCTTCTTGTACTCTCCAGAGACTAGGGAAAAACACAGGCTTTTAGTATTCTAAAATATGTAGCAAAAAAAAAAAAAAATCTGATCACATAGTCATGATGCTACTCTATTTTCAAATATTGCCAGCCCAGTCATCTCTCCCCTTTTTAAAACAAAAACAAACAAAAAAAGAAAGTTGATCGCTGTAATTTTAGTTATTTTCTTCCTATCAGTTACTCCTTAAGAGAAAATTTGGAGGGTAAAGTTAACAGCATTTATAAAAGTTTAATGTAAGCAGAAATCTAGGTATATTACACAGATGTTTCCAATTCCTCATATCTAGAGTATCTTTGTTGTAAGTAACTGTTAAACAAAGACAAAAAAAAAAATCATACAAGCTGCTTTCACTTATTTAGCTTTTGGTGAGCTGAAAAACTAAGGGGCCAGCAATGGCACTCTGAGGCAAATGCATTCTTAGACATAAAGGGACAGGGAGGAGGCCAAAATGGACTTCTAAGAAGGTCTTCTCATCCTTCCACTGTGAAAACTGAAAAAGAATTACTTATTCCAAATAAAATGTTTACCTCATCAGTAACCTGGTGGGCTCTCAGCTGAATTTCTTCTGATGACAGATTATCCATGATGAATTAAAACTTTTGGTAAGCACAGAAAGTGAAATGTGGATATTCTGTAAGAATAAGGATACAAAAGGGTTTGTTTGAACAAAGAGTGTGGATTAATGGAATTCAGGATACTTACCTGGAAAACAGGATAAAAAAGCCTATATCTTTAGCTAGCTAACTAGCTAGCTATCACAGGTGAAGGAATTAAGGCCAAGAAAGGATAAAGCAATGGTTAAATGCTAGTTAGTACTAGAGGTGAACCTGAAGCTCAGGTTTCATGACTTCTAGTGAAGTGGCTGTTTCAAAGAGAAAGTGGTCTACTTTGACAAGCACGAACTAGAAGACAAGCTTAAAGAGATTATTTAAATTAATTCTTGATTGTACAATGCTATTCATACATTATTTGAACATAGAAAAGGAATAAGGTGAAGAGGTCTAAGTTAGGTAGTATCCCATTACTAAAGTAAAAAAATTCCAAGTCGTGTGCCTGACGAACACAGGAAACATTCCAGACACATGCCAGTTGTCCAGGCTACTCACTGGAGAAAATGAAGTATTTCCATTCTTAACAAGAAAAGGGTAATGTTGACACTGAACTCAGAAAAAACCTGATATTCTTCATAGCGGATTTTCCCCTTCCAATTACCATATTGTTTGCTGTTTTAGTGAAGTCCCTAAGAAACTATATAATTCTCCTATACATAGTAATTTAGTAACTCATAGCTCAGAGAAGATTCACAGACATTCAGACTAAAACACAACACGTTTAGAAGGTGTTATTCAGTACTACCATTGTGTATTCCTCTTTGAAAAGTCACATGGAGTAATAAGTACTGTGTAACATTTTAGGTTGCTTTCTTTTCATAACATTTGCTAGCTTTGTATTACATTTTTTTTGGTATTACATTTTTAAAAACTAATTTTACCAAAGTTATTTGTCAATGACATAGATAAAGCCTGGTTTACATTCCGAATTTACCCTCAGGGAACATTTGGCAATGACTGTCACGAGTTTGAGGGGGATGGGTAGTGTTACTGGCATCTACTAGGTAAGGGTCCGGGATGCTGCTAAAAGTACTGGAATTATCCTCAGGACAGCCCTTCACAACAAAGGACTATCTGGCCCCAAATGTCTAAGTGCTGAGGTTGAGAAATTCTGCCATGAAATAAACCCACTGACCGGCAGGGAACCTAGTTAACCAGGAATGTACTAGACTAAACCCTTGGAAGGCAGAGATTTTGTTATATCTTTTTATCTCTAACACCTAATACGTTCTGACAGTTGGTACGCCAGCAAATGTGTGCTGAATTAACAAATAAGTAGAAAAATAAAGTGTACTGTCAAAATATTTAAGTGGGTCTTAGAAACAAAGCTACGTGTACCAGTAGCAAAAAGCCTGCAAATATCCACTAAAAAACACAAAGCAAAAATTGCAATTACATATACATAACCTGGAATGGCCTGCTGGTCACACACAAATCTTTTTAGTCACATCCATAGCTAACCATCACTTTTAATAGAGTCATCATTGATAGAGCAAAAAGCAACAATATTAGATTCTCAGTACAAAAAGGCATTGCATTTGGAGGTCTGTTTATTAACTTTACTGTCACGGGTAACAGTTTTAGGTTTAATTACGATTTTGAACATTGATTAAAGTTATTAATGCTCATGAAGAAAATTATTATTAATTACCATTACTAATAATAAAAAGTATTACTACAAAAAGTTGCAAATTTAATTTCATATCTTGCTTGCCATTGTAGGACTCTGGCTCTGGCAAAAGGTTCATATACTAAGATATAAAATTAAGATATAAAAGTCTTTCTTGAATTAAGAACTGATCATTCATTAGATAGAAGCGTAAATAGAACCACATGCTTTATCACTTGGCCAATCCTTTGAGCCATTAGATTAGTCATACATCTGTTCATGCTACAGTTTTTCTTGTTAATCTTTCATAGTTACAGTTATGAAAACTTGTTTTTGGAACCTCTCACCTCCAGATTTCTGTACACGTTTTCTTTCTGTAATACTCCAGATAAAGTTATGCTTCTCCATTACTTTCAGAGCCCCAACAAGATACTTTTCAAAGCCTGTCCTTCCCAGCATGCTCTAGTTGTCTATACCTCCTCAATGCCCAACAGAGCAGAAAGTGGTGAGAAGAGTAATACATGCTAATCAAGTAATGTCTGGAAGTGGCACCCTTAGGTTTTCCAATATGGTATCCTCTGCGTAGGAAGACATTTAGAGCATAAGGATGCCCAGATCTCTCAAATTGTATAATTTTATCATTCTACTCCTGGACCTGATTCCTGCCAAGTACAAATCAGTATTTGCTATCTTTCCATCCTAGTGAAAATGAGCAAAAACTCCTCATAAGTTCAAAGAGAGGCTTGAATATAAAACTGACCCCAAGAAGATTCCAAGCGTCCTACCTTCTAATGTTAAGAAGAAAGAAAGAAAGAAAGAAAGAAAGAAAGAAAGAAAGAAAGAAAGAAAGAAAGAAAGAAAGAAAAAGTGAGTGAGTTGGGAGGTGGATATGAAGAATCAGCCCTGGCATGGCCATGGGCTCATTTTGAGGGATACACCCGATTCACTTGGTGAACTCGAAGTGCTGCCTAGTACTTCCTTTTTTCTCTCCTGAGCAGATGGCACACAAGACAAGAAACAGACTTAAAGTTCTCACATGTCTGACAAGCTGACATCAGGACACAGCTGCCTAAGACCTCTACTTTGGATTCTTGAGGGTGTTGAACACATGGTTACAATAAATGGGAGTAAGAGAGACAAAGCAGAATTGTAAGGGGGAAGGACAAAGCAACAATACTCCCGAGGCTCTTATTAGCCTTTACGAAACTGCTCAGAAGTGTCAGGCAGGGTGCAACCCAGAATTAGCTATATAGCTTTACTCATATTTATTATTATCTCTAGAAGTTTTCCGTCCAGAATGTTGTAGTAAAGAGAATTAGAGGCGGGAGAGGGGAAGGGAAACAAAACGTCATTTGACACAAATATCCCATTAAATTTACTGTTCTTAGATATAACCTAATAGATTAAATATCTGTGTCATTTCTTCAATGCTCCCAGAACCTAATATACCATGCTAATTTTGAGAATAGTATATGCTCCCTTTGAGAGGTAACTGAAAGATTTTCCCCAGTGCTTTTATAACAGATTTCCCTTACTATGGTTCATTTGGGCTTTCTAGAAGACTCCTAGTTTACCTTAATTTCTTTTTATAAACTTTGGGGGGAGTGGGGAAGAAGAAATATTCACTGAGTACCTACTATGTGTCAGATACCCTACTAAGTACTTATATATATATCATTATCTTTATTATACCAATTTATAGATGGGGAAACTAAGGCTCAAGTAAGTAATTTGCCCAAGGTGACTGAGTCAGTAAAGGGCAGATTTATTACTCAAGTCTGGATACTCTGAAACCAAAGATAGCTCATGGTCTACTCTTACTGTTGGATGTATCTTCCCTTAACAAATATCAGATGATATGAGAACTGTTGAATATCGGAAAATAGACTAAGCACCCTACCTGACAAGCTCATTTCAAAGTTTAAGATGCCTTCTTTTTTTTTTAAAGATTTATTTATTTATGGGGGGGAGGGGCAGAGGGAGAAGGAGAGAGAATCTCAAGCAGACTCCCTGATGAGCTTGGAGCCGGATGTGGGGCTCAATCTCACAACCCCCTGAGTTCATGACCAGAGCTGAAATCAAGAGTCAGATGCTTAACCAACTGAGCCACCCAGGTGCCCTGAAGATGCCTTCTATAATAAAACCATAAAAACTCTTCAACAGATTCAAAGACACCTAAATTAAAGGAAGAACTGGGGCACCTGCATGGCTCAGCTAGTAGAGCAATGGACTCTAGATCTCAGGGCTGTGAGTTCAAGCCCCACGTTGGGTGTAAAGATTACTTAAAAATAAAATCTTAAAAAATAATTAAAGGAAGAACTACAAAGACAAGAGTAATCATGGTTTTCAGCTGTTTTACTTTTTTCTCAGCTGTTTTAAAGTAATTTAGAATCTGAAATTATTTAGGAGCACCTGGCTGGCTCAGTCCACAGAGCATGTGACTCTTGATCTTGCGGTTGTGAGTTCAAGCCCCATGTTGGGTGTAGAGATTACTTAAATAAATTCTTAAAAAATATAAAAAAAGGGGCACCTGGGTGGCACGGTGGTTAAGCGTCTGCCTTCGGCTCAGGGTGTGATTCCAGCGTTATGGGATTGAGCCCCACATCGGGCTCCTCCGCTGTGAGCCTGCTTCTTCCTCTCCTACTCCCCCTGCTTGTGTTCCCTCTCTCGCTGGCTGTCTCTCTCTCTCAAACAAATAAATAAAATCTTTAAAAAAATATATAAAAAGAAATTGCTTTCCTAAGCAACTAAGCAAAAAAAAAAAGTATCTTGTAGAATCTCAAATTATCTAAACTTAGAAAATGAAACTAATACTACTGGGAAGAAGGAATACAAAAAAAGGTCTTAGAACTGAATTAACAGGAGACCCATGTCTTCACTGATAAAAATGGAGAGATATGTTAGGAAGTTATAAAAGAAACAGCACTTTAAGTAACCATAAATACCAGTCTCCTGCCTAGACCAATATAGAAGTGATTTTATAAAATAATTCATTTTATACTGGAAAGCAAAGATTTTACATTAAAATATTCTACTAAGTTAGCTTCATGACTTATTCTTTCTCTTAAAATTAATCCTAACGTAAGTTGCTCTACAAGTTACACCCAAACAGTGTATTACTGTAGGATAAAAATTTGTGGTTCACTTTGGTATATTTTGATTAGACTCTCATGGTAATCAATGTATTGACAGCAAGTGCAAATTTCTGTTCATAGCAGGCTAGCATGGTGGTGAATAGCAAGAACTCCAGCATTCAAATTCTGACCCCAAAAGATACTGGTTGTATGACCTCAAGCAAATTAGCTAAACCCACTAAGACTCAGTTTCTACATTTGTAAAATAGAGATAACAGGCCCTTTTGGTGAGGATTAAAAAAAGATTATCCATACAAAGTGCTTATGATTAGTGCCTAATACATGGCCAGTATTCAAGTGTCAGCCATTATTTTAATATTATTAGGGAAGCCGAAGTATTACTTTAATATTATTAGGCAAAAGAAAAGCAAAACAACAAAGAATAAGTGACATTAAAGTAAATGCTACCAAATACTAATTGTTCCATTGGTAAGACTAAATTTATATTTATTTATTTTTAAGATTTTATTTATTTATTTGACAGAGATAGAGACAGCCAGCGAGAGAGGGAACACAAGCAGGGGGAGCAGGAGAGGAAGAAGCAGGCTCCCAGCGGAGGAGCCTGATGTGGGGCTTGATCCCAGAACGCCGGGATCACGCCCTGAGCCGAAGGCAGACGCTCAACGACTGAGCCACCCAGGCGCCCCTAAATTTAAATATTAAAGTTGGTAATACTGTATGAGCTATACATCTGAACTATTTTTGTGCCAGCCATGAGTCTGCACATGTCAAGACAGATATTAAACAGGTTTAAATTAAACTAAGTTTCCGGTTGATAGGTACTTATCTAGACAAATATGTATATAGCTTTGCATGTCTAAAAAACTAAAGACTGCCTAAAATGTTTTTTTTTTTTCCTGGCTAAGGCTTAGCAAACACAAAACCACACAAAATGGCGAAGGTCAGTATATGAAGTGAACAAAGTAAGACTTAAAAATAATCAAATACTTGCTATAAAAAATATGGGTAGAAAAAAAGTCTAGAATAGAATCATTAAAATATAACCAATAGCTATGTTGATAGAATTAAGGGTGATTTTTCTTCTTTTCCCAATTTATCAAACAGTTTGCAATGTAGTTATACTATTTCTAAAATTCATATTTATTTTCATCATAAAATATTGACAGCTTAGGGGTGCCTGGGTGGCTCAGTCAGTTAAGTGTCTGCCTTTGGCTCTGGTCATGATCCCAGGCTCCTGGGATTGAGCCCTGGGTAGGACTCCCTGCTCAGCAGGGAGTCAGCTTCTCTCTCTCCCCCTGCCCACCCCTCATTTTTGCTCCCCCCCAACTCGTGCTCCCTCCTGCTTCCTCGCTCTCACTCCCTCTTAAATAAATATAAAATCTTTAAAAAATATGATAGCTTACGACAACCAAGAAAGCAGATTTTTTAAGACTGGGGAAAAAAAACAAGGAATTAATATTAGACCCCATTTCACAAGCATAATTATGAATTCTTAGCCTCTCTTGAGACATCTTCTGTTAGCACATATTCATGGTAAATATAGATTTGTAGAAACATTTTCATTCATTAACAGATGATCACCATTCCAAATCACAAAGGTATGGAAGTAGTACAGAACAATTTGTCCTAAACGTTCTGCTAATAGATGGTTAGAGCAAAGGTCCTTGCTGAAGTTGGCTGGAACCATATTTCATTCACATTAGGTGGCAGAAATGGGTTCTAATGAGTTCTGAGTAAGTTCTTAGTACTTTCATGGCAAAATATTAAGCGGTGGATAAAAGAGGGTGCCACAAAGAAGCAGAGAACTTAGCTGGAATAGAGAATTTACAACTCCCTGGAATACAACCAATCTCCTGTCATGGCCCCCCATCTTCAGTGTATTCTCTTTCTCTAACCTTCCTACCAATAATCGACCTCCTCAGAGATTCAAAGAAAAAGTATAAAATTAGAAGTCATTTAAAAGGTAACCTGTAGGATATGCTTTAAAATAATTCAGAGGTGGGTAAATGGGTAGGAGTACAGAGGAAACGAGACTGGCCATGACTGTTGAAGCTGGTGCATAACACAGGAAAGTGTCATCATGCTACTTTCTCAACTTTGTATTATGAAAGTATTCAACACATACAAAAGTTCTTTAAAATGGCAACTAACTTTTTATAGTTGTTTACTCACCATTTTGTAAGTCTAGATTGTGAGTAAGGGATTGAGAAGAATCACAGTAACAACTACAAGTTAACACTTAAAAAGCACTATATGTGCAAGGCACTATTTTTTAAAAGATTTTTTTTTATTTGAGAGAGTGTGTATATGGGGCAGGGCGGGGCGGGAGCAGAGGGAGATGGAGAGAGAGAATCTTAAGCAGGCTCCACACCCAGCAGAGTCCAAAGCAGGGCTCAATTTCACAACTCTGGAATCATGACCTGACCCAAAATCAAGAGTTGGACGCTTAAGCAACTGAGCCACCTGGGTGCCCCCATACAAGACACTATTCTAAGAAACTGAAAAAAGAAATACACACACACACTCATTTCATCCTTAAAACACTCTCTTCATCCGTCCAGCAGCTATAACAAAAAAACACAGACTTGGTAGTTTATTAACAACAAAAATTTGTCACAGCTCTGGAGGCAAAAGTCTGAGCTCAAGGTGCTAGCACTGTCACTTTCTCATCAGGGCCCTCTTTCTGGTGCAAAACTGACGCCTTATGTGGTGGAAGGGGCTAAGGAGTTTTCTGGAGCCTCTGTTATAAGGCACTAATCCCATCCATAAGGACTCCACCTTCATGGCTTAAGCCCCTCCCAAAGGTCCCACCTAATAATACCATCACACCAAGAATTAGGATTTCAACATAGGAATTTTGGTAGGAAGACACAAACATTCAGACCATTGCAAGCACTATTTAATTCCACATTTTACAGATGTAGAAACTAAGGAAGAGTGAGGTTAAGCAACTTTTGCAAGGTTATATAGTAGAGCCAGGTTCAAACCTAGGTAGACTGATTGAGTATGTGCTTTCAATCACTATTACATACATTAAAAAGAGAATAGAGAGACACATTATCAAGTCATTCAAATGTGTAGCAGCTTTGCCAAGAAAAGTATATATATGACGTCCCTGCCCTCCCCTTTCCGAGTAGCAAGTCTAACTCCAGTCAGGGTTAGAACAGCGGTTCCCGGTCTTGGCTACACATAACCACCTGGAGGCCCACGCTGCACCTGAGACTAGTTAAATCAGAATCTCTGGGCGGTGGGGGGGGGGGGTGAGAGCCAGTTGATTTTAAACCTTCCCAGATGACTCCAATAAGCAGCCAAAGTTGAAAACCACTGTTTTAGATGAAAGTTGTTTTGTTTTGTTTTTTAATGTATAGCCAAGTACTAATTGATGATATCCTACACCCTGTATAATTCTGGTAACCAATGGAGGAAAAACATACCATTTAACAATACAGGACAAGGACAACTTAGGCTTCAATAGGTTAAGCATTGTATTATATGTAACCCAGCAATTCTATTCCTACGTACATTAGAAATGAAAACATATGTCCACATAAAAACTTGTACACAAATGTTTAAAGCAGCATTACTGCTAACAGCCAAACAGCAGAAAACACCCAAATGCCCAAATGCCCATACAACAGAGTATCATTCAGCCATATAAAGGAATGCTACATGCTACATCATGCATAAGGCCTGGAAGCATTATTCTAATTGAACAAAACCATATACAAAAGACCCCAAATTGTATGATGTCATTTATGTGAAGTGTCCAGAATACGTAAATCCATAGAGACAAAAAGTAGATGAGTGATTGCCAGAGGATGGGGGAACGGGGGGGAGGGACTGACTACCAATAGATACAGGGTTTGTTTTGGGGGTGATGGAAATGTTCTAGAATGAGTAGTGAAAAGCCACTAAATTGTATACTTTAAATGACAAGCTTTACATTATGTGAATTATGTCTCAAAATTGAAAAAAAATGACTTAAGGATGGAGAAAGAATATTTGAAGGGAGAAAAGTTAAGGAAAAGAAAACAGTATGAGTAGAACAAAAAGGAAGATGAGAAGGAAAACATTAACTTTGTAGCTTTTCCTATGCCAAACAACTTTCTGCCACAGTATAAAACGTTAGAGGGGCGCCTGGGTGGCACAGCGGTTGAGCGTCTGCCTTCGGCTCAGGGCGTGATCCCGGCGTTATGGGATCGAGCCCCACGTCAGGCTCCTCTGCTGTGAGCCTGCTTCTTCCTCTCCCGCTCCCCTTGCTTGTGTTCCCTCTCTCGCTGGCTCTCTCTATCTCTGTCAAATAAATAAATAAAATCTTTAAAAAAAAAAAAAAAAAAGTTAGAGATTTAGTTAAAATAAATAATAGTAGCTATAGAGTAGGCACTACTGAAATATAAAACTTGTACTTTATAATCAATGGATCTCCTCCTTTCCTCTCCAAAAAGAAAAATGGTGGTTGGAAAACAGGAGAGAACAACCATATTAAGAAATACACTTGATGAACTTCTTTATTAAGATCCAAGTACAGTCTATGTTTGGAATTCTGAAAACATGCCATTCCATATCTTTAACATGGAAGAGTCCCAATTTTCTTTCTCGTAATGAGAGAAAAAAATTTTTTACTTGGCACTTCTGGCTATTATTAATAACTAGTGTAAGAGAAAGTGAAACCTAAATAAGGCAACATCAAGGTCATAACTTATATGTTAGTATATCTGAAAATGCTGAACTGTTTGTATAGACTTAAAATGGCCATTATACAGGTTATACACTACTATTTTCTATCAATAAATCTTAATGCCACATTAAAAAATATGTATAGTTTAAAAACTAAAGGCCAAAAATGTAAATATCCACCCAGCTTAAATGAGATTGAATGAAAAATGTTTTAAAAATTCTACATATGAATTTTATTTGTCTCACAATAATGTATTTTCTAAATTTTCTTTAAAAGGACTTTTTTAAAATTTTTATTTTAATTCCAGTTAGCTAACATACCGTGTTAAATTAGTTCCAGGTGTACAATATAATGATTCAATACTTCCACAAATCACCACCATAAATCACCAGGTGCTCATCACAACAAATGTACTCCTTAATCCCCACCACCTATTTAACCCAACTCCTCATCCCACTCCTAAAAAGTTATAAAGAGACACTGGCTGGGGCGCCGGAGTGGCGCAGTCGGTTAAGCATCCAGCTCTTGATTTCAGCTCAGGTCATGATCTCATGGGTAGTGAGATCCAGCTCTGCCTGCGGCTGCTGGCTTACTGGGGAATCTGCTTGAAGATTCTCTCCCTCTGCCCCTCCACCCAATCGCACGCTGGCCCTCTCTCTCAAATAAATAAGTAACTTTGGCGGGGTGGGAAGAACTCAAAGACCAGGACTTTAAAATTTTTAAATAAATAAATCTTTAAAAAAACAAACAAACCCATACACTGGTTTTGTAGATAGGTTTCAGAATACTCTATTACTGTAGCCTTCGATAATGAAAAACTCTAAATGATAAAAAAATGTTGCAAGCGCCAAATGACACAAGAAATAGTGATATAAACAGTATTTTCTTTAGCATCCAGGACGTCTGTGGGTATTTCAATTTCCACTCCTATAAAATTAAAGTTTTCTTAACCACTGTTTAGGAAAGTAAAATGATGATTTTTAAAAACCAAAACTCTCAAGAGATGATGTAATATATACAAGAAAATTTTAAATTATTCCTACTCTTTGGCTTTTTTCTTTCAGGAATCTAGAAGAAAATGAGATACAGACAAAAATACATCGGTCCCAGTATTATCTCTAATGTTAAAAAAAATTAAAACAATCTAAACAACCAATGACAGGATTTGATGGAATAATTATGGTACAACTACATAATGGAATGTTATTCAGCCATTTAAAATTATTTTGAAGATTTTATATTCTTCCATATTTCATTTTAATCAAATACACATACACACAGAGCTTGAGATGTCAAATAGTTCTACATCAATAAGTAGCAATTCCCCTGCCCTCCCTTGAGCCACAAACCAATTCCTGCTTCCAGGAGACCAGAGGCAAAATTTTCAACAATATTAGTTGTTCCAGTGCTTAACCTCAAATTCCTAAATCATACGCTTATAGTGCTGTTTCTTGATATTTTCCAATTTTGGATATCAATTCATGAACTTTCTACAATGTAGATATTTAGCTCTTACATCTCCCCATCTCCTATTTTTNTTTTTTTTTTTTTTAAAGATTTTATTTATTTATTTGACAGAGATAGAGACAGCCAGCGAGAGAGGGAACACAAGCAGGGGGAGCGGGAGAGGAAGAAGCAGGCTCATAGCAGAGGAGCCTGATGTGGGGCTCTCCCATAACGCCGGGATCACGCCCTGAGCCGAAGGCAGACGCTTAACCGCTGTGCCACCCAGGCGCCCCTATTTTTTTTTATTTGTCCTTATATTATAGACTGGCTGGCTAATTAAATTCTTGGCTGGAAAGCAGAAGCCCTGAAGCAGTGATGAAGTCTGTTTAACTTAGCCAAAGTTTTTGGCTATCCCAGTCAAATACAAATGACCATAAAATCTTTCCTTCAAAGAACACTTTTATTAATCCCAAGGAACCAAGGTTCCATGGAACATGAGTTGGAAACTACTAAGCTTACAGAAATTTCTGCTTAATCAATTATCTGGGAACAAAGTTTCCCCTCAATTCTTTTTTTTTTAAGATTGTATTTATTTGACAGAGAGAGAGACACAGCAAGAGAGGGAACACAAGCAGGGGGAGTGGGAGATGGAGAAGCAGGCTTCCGGCTAAGCAGGGAGCCCGATGCAGGGCTCGATCCCAGGACCCCGTGATCAGACCTGAGCCGAAGGCAGACGCTTAACGACTGAGCCACCCAGGCACCCCTCTGCTCAATTCTTATCTCAGAGAATAGTCTCTGAAAATAAAGCTCAGAGATCATCTAGTCCAACTTCTTTATGCTAAGAGAATAAAAAGCATCACTTCTGGCTCTTAGGCTCTTTCCATATTACACAGTCTTTTCTGGGGGAAGGGGGTGTTTCTTCTTGGATGGTAACTGAGGAAAGGCAGTTGTTTACAGAGGCCTGTGGTCTTAGAAGGTTATGCCAGACCAGAACCCAACTGAAGAGGAAAACTAGACAAAGGTTGTCAGAAGAGAATGGGGTAACATCTAGCTATGGTGACTGCCCTGAAAGAGCTGAGGGTTCCCTTTTGCTGACAGAACTCAGCAGTCTGTCTAGCCTTTCTGAAAGCTTAGCAGAAAGAGATCCTACCCCCAGAGTACATTCCTCTTAATTCATTCCACAAACATTTTTCAAGCATCTGCTATCAAGTAAGGGAATATATTCTGATGTCAAGAAAACTACCCTCCTTTCTTTTTAAATGTGTATTTTATGATACATTGTAGTTAGGATATGGAAAATAAAGCACTCTTCTCCACTGCCTCTAAATACAGTTTCCAGTTTTTCAGTTTTCTAGTTGTTTTGTGTACATAAATCCTGCCTTTCTACAAGACCAAAGTCTTAGCTTAAGGCTAAGATCAACTTGGAGCACCTGGGTGGCTCAGTTGGTTAGGCATCTGGCTCCTTGGTCAGTGGGGAGCCTGCTTCTCCCTCTCCCTGCTGCTCCCCCTGCTGTGTTCTCTCTCTCTGATAAATAAATAAGATCTTAAAAAAAAAAAAAAAGGCTAAGACCATCTCAACTAATGTCAAAGCCAAGTTGGGCTGAAAACGATTTCAGTTATTATTAATTCTCCTGTGATTAAGCTTGCCACTCCTAGGTTAGGTGAGATAATTTAATAAATTGTGTTGAATGAACATAATGTAGTAGTTAATAACACAGACCCTGAGGTCAGACAGACCCTGAATTCATCCTAGCTCTGATACTCAGGAATTTACTTAACCTATTCAAGTCTCAGTTTCCTTGTTCATTAGGATAACTGTTCTACCTCCCAATGTTGTTTCAACAGTGAATTAATGTATATGAAGTGTCAGCACGGTGCTCATGTTATTTATGTTCTTCATCTGTGGTATCTGACTGTTTGAGAGGCTAATCTAAGTTACTAGATGAACTTAGAATCAGAGTCAAAGTACTTCAGATGGTTGGGGTGAATATTTTATGTAAGCAGGGTGAAGGTTGCCAGTCATCCTCACCTCATGCTGGTGTATCATGTCATTCTATACCTACGTAGCTCTTTCTTGAAGACTCTAAAGATGAATAATGGAGAATAAACAGAAAGAATAGAAGAAAGGATTACCGGGAACAAAGGAGAAATTCAGACATGGACCATCAGCTATGGGGTAAAAGAACTTAGTTTTTCTTTAGGAACATATTTTTTGCTCTTAGATCCCATTTTTAATATGAAACATTTAAAATGTTCACACATAGTGCCTAGGCAGCTCAGTCAGTTGAGTGTCTGACTCTTGATCTCAGCTTGGGTCTTGATCTCAGGGTGGTAGCTCAAGCCCCGAGTTGGGCTCCATGCTGGGCGTGGAGCCTACTTTAAAAAAAAAAAAAAAAAAAGATGTTCACACATAAAGAAGGAAGGAAAGGAAGGAAGGGCGCCTGGATGGCTCAGTCAGTTAAGCATCTGCTTTCACCTCAGGTCAAGATCCTGGGGTTCTGGGCGTGCTCCCTGCTGGCGGGGAGCCTGCTTCTCCCTCTCCTGCTCCCCTTGCCTATGGGCTCTCTCGCTGTCTCACTCTCTCTCTAATAAATAAAATCTTAAAAAAAAAAAAGAAGGAAGGATGGAAGGATGTTCACACACAAAAAGTACAGCTGCACAGTATTCTAAAATACTCAAAATACTCTAGTTTATGCCAAAAAGAGCCCCTGCTCTGGTTAGGAAATTTAATTCTTTCTAAAGGCATTCAGATGGGAGCTTTATTTATGTTAAGGTTAGTTTCCTCCTTTTACTTCCTCTCGTTTCCTTTCTACTTCCTTCTACGAGAACAATTTTAACCATTCTCATAAAGCTTAAAAACTATGCAAATACAAGAAGTATACCATTGAACCATATCTATTACACATCTTGGTTTCAAAAAGCACTGAAGCACATGATTTAAGACAGAAACCATACTGCTAAGAAAATACCACTAAAAATCAGGAACCAAAAAGACCAAAATTACACTTCAGCTTTACAGAAGTACTGTTTATGACTTAATTGAGGAAATCCCACACCTAGTTTTCCATTCCTGCTCAACCCTGGAACTTCCACAATTCTACACTAAGTAACCAGAATATAATCCTAAGAAGCTAGATCTATAAGTGATTATAATCAATTATACCTACATTGTCTAAAAGAAAGACTAGGGAAACAGAAAAGGGATGCTCTGTAAGAGTTAAGAAAGAGGGGGCGCCTGGGTGGCACAGCGGTTAAGCGTCTGCCTTCGGCTCAGGGCGTGATTCCGGAGTTATGGGATCGAGCCCCACATCAGGCTCCTCTGCTATGAGCCTGCTTCTTCCTCTCCCACTCCCCTGCTCGTGTACCCTCTCTCGCTGGCTGTCTCTATCTCTGTCAAATAAATAAATAAAATCTTAAAAAAAAAAAAAAGAGTTAAGAAAGAGGCTCAAGAATGCAGCATTCATTCTCCAAGTAGGAGAGACATATGATCTGGCAGACTTAAGTATGGTATCTGCCCAAGGAAGACACCAAGTGTGAGGTACAGTCAATTAGCAAGGCTTCACCTTGTCTGAATGAAATATTTACCCAAGTCATCAAAGTATCTTGGCTCTGATTCCAAGTTCACCTAAAAGCTTTCTGGTTAGCTTCTCAAATATTCTGATATGAGGAATCAGATGCCAGGGATAGAGAACATAAGCACTCAGGTCCCTGGAAAAGAATAACCTCCACAGTAGGTTAAAAGAGTGGCATTCTTGGGGCACCTGGGTGGCTCAGTAGGTTAAGCATCTGACTTCAGCTCAGATCATGATCTCAGGGTCCTGGGATCAAGCCCCCCATTAGCCTCTGTCCTCAGAAGGGAGTTTGCTTGTCCCTCCACCCTGCCCCTCGCCCTGCTCATGTTCTTGCTCTCTCAAATAAATAAATAAATAAAATCTGAAAGAAGAGTGGCATTCTTGTTTATACAGAGAGGAATAAAGAGTAGTGGTTAAGTGCCCAATACTTGGAGGCATGTTTTTAAATCCTGACTGTTGCTTAATTCACTTCTCTGTGCTTCAGTTTTTTTTTCATTCAATGAGAATATAATGTTTATTTTGAGCATTATAAGGATTGAGTTAATTCATATTAAGCATTTAAACCCTGGCTGGTACGTACTGCTCAATAAAGCTATCATAATTTTTCATAATTATTAAACATCTCTTGTGATTTTGATTTGAGAATAGAAATCCAAGCATGATCAACCCTAAAAAAAATTGTGATTTTAGACTATCGAAGAAGTACCACAATGTAAGGCCTCAGCAGTCATGCTGGAATATACCGTATTTGTACACAGAATGGGTAGGGTGGCTTTAAAATGAAGACACAGGAGACAGGTTTTGAAGGGCTTTCTATATTCTACCAATAAGTTTGGATTTTATTTTAGAAGTCTCAAAAGGCTATCTAAAGGTAATTTCAATTGTCAAAGCATTGTTCAAATAAATTTAAATCCAAGTTACAGATCTCACAAAAATCAAGATGGATGGGGGGATTCCTGAAAAACATACTTATCAGTGATTTAAATATTTTAGTAGCCATACAATCTAAACTGAAATCAAAACCAAAATGTCAGTGAATTTAAATGAATGCAAATGGAACACCACCTCTACCACCAATATTACAAAAAGAACAGTACATGCTGTTTCCTGGCTCTACAATCCACTTCCTCCAGTTGTTGGAGGCACTGGATCCATCTGTTTCAAGTCTCTATCCACCACAACAAAGAAAAAGACCAGTCCTTGTCATCTAGTTCTCTCTCAATCTATGGACCTGGAAACAAAATACAGCAATAGAATCAAAAAGTTCAGCACTCTTGAATGCAAGCAACATATATTATAAATGTTAAAGTATACATGACACTGAGTACAAACACAACTAAAAAAGACTTCCAGAATGTTTTAAGACATAGCACCTTAATTCAGAAGGAAAAAAAAGGCAGCTGATTTCACAAAAACGTCAAAGAGCAAACATCCTCTTTTTCCTTTCTGCTATTCTAATCTACTTCCATCTGGTGAAACCAGATAAGTAAGTGTGCTAGAACTGTGTCACAGTAGTGAATGCCATCACTGAGTTCACAGAATTTTGAAGTCCACTGGCCTAGTCCAATCTTCACTTTATTTAAAAAAATGAGTAGTCAGTTCCAAAGCAGTATTTTCCAGAGTGCAGAGCAAAAAGATGAGACGATTTCAGTTGTTATGTAAGCTATAGTTACGTATTTAAGTTACATATTTATTATAATGTGTACTAGAAAAAGGTATTCATAAAAAACCACGATTTCACAGATTATTACTTTGGAAGAGGGTAGTGTTTAAAACAAGTCTATTAAAAACATGAAATAAAATAACACAAATGATTTTCTTTTTTTTTTTTTTTTTTTTAAAGATTTTTTTATTTATTTGACAGAGATAGAGACAGCCAGCGAGAGAGGGAACACAAGCAGGGGGAGTGGGAGAGGAAGAAGCAGGCTCATAGCCGAAGAGCCCGATGTGGGGCTCGATCCCATAACGCCGAGATCACGCCCTGAGCCGAAGGCAGACGCTTAACCGCTGTGCCACCCAGGCGCCCCACAAATGATTTTCTAAAAGGCAAAATTTATGATGGTGGTATGGTTCATGAGGAGTGAAATAGTGACAGCTGTCCCATGAACAACAGGGCCTGTTTTTCTCTTTTTTGTTTATTTGCTTCCTTCTTGGTTCAAGATTGTGTTCTGAATGACTAGAAATGATGTGACCTTTAGTTAAGTGAGACTGTTAACTATGCTTAAGCTCATTTTGAGTAAAAGAAGCAAACACGATGATGCAGACAGAAATACTACTGTTTATAGGAAAGAGTGCCATACTGTTAAGAAAATAATGGCACAATAAGACTTTGCTATCCTGGAACTAGAATAACAGGAATTTTCTAGTACATATCCACATACCACAAGCACCTTAAAAAAAAAAATCCTGGAAATACGATAAATATCTGAGCTGTAGGCTGTTACATCATTCTATTTACTTTCACATTTACTGTCAAAGGAACATGGTAATGTGAGCAGGGATGTTTCTCCTAATATTTGCTAATATTTATATGAATGTGTTCTTATTACCTCTTGCCAAAGGAACGAATGACAACTGACCATTAGAATGCCTTAGGCATCTACTGTGATGGTGGAAGAAACATTATTTTTTAAAAAATCTTACTATGAGATAGTTTAAGTTTAGATCTCAACGTATTCTAGCTAATGATATGCCATGAATTTCAAGTGTGGTTTTCCAGGCTAGGCAAGAACGCTCGAGAATCATTTCTACTGCAGTATTTTTTATTGGCACATCTGAAAGCCAGTCTTAAAGGCATAAAGGGCAGAAGGAGTAATATTCCTCTCAGTTCTTGAAATATCTGCTACTGTGAAGCTACGTTACTTTCACATGACTGAGGGAACGCTGTCAGAAGCTGCCAGTATCCAAACACCCCTCTCCAGTCGTCCCCCTACTTCCTAAAGGAGATGACTAGCAAAAGGAAGCTGCCAGTATCCAAACACCCTTCACCAGTCGTTCCCCTACTTCCTAAAGGAGATGACTAGCAAAAGGCAAAATGATACTCCCTTTTCATCTCCTTTTCCCAACTTTGATGTCTTTCGGTTTCCTCTACCCTCATCACCTTTCCTAACATTGTGGTGACTAATGATGAAAAAAAGGATGAGATGAAGCAGCACCTTCCAGTACTTCCCACCCCGCAACCAACAACTCCAGCCTGAAACTGTAAAATTCGGTGTTCTACGGATCCTTCGTGCGTCTACAGTAAAGCCGCGACGTAAGGATGGACTTTCCTAGAGAGCATGGACTCTCCAATGCCACGAACCTCAGACACCTTCAAACAACTAGTTCAGAGTTATCTGATCATTGTGGTCACCATACAGTCAATTAATTCCGATCACAGCAACAATGCAGAGGTAGGGGAGTGGGAGCTTGCCTCTGGATGGTTTGAAGGGGGGGTCCAACGAACCACCATCCCGCCACCCTTCCTCCGCCGGCCCCACGGTAATTTCCCGGCGGCTCGGGTCTTTGCTCCGGGCCCGGCCTGCCCAGTCCAGGCCAGACCGCCCCCACCCATCCTCTAAAGCCCAACCCCACCAAGTTTTAAACCGTCACGATAATACTCTTTCTTCTTGGGACCCGATCCCAATCTTCCACAGGGCTAGCTCCCTCAACCCCACTCCTAAAGGCTCACCAAGCAGTTCCGGCCACTCCTCTCGCGCCGCAGCGGCTCGGACACCCCCAGACCGGACCTGGAGCTGCGTCCTCCTGGCGCCTGCGCGCGCCGGACTCGCGCGCCTGCGCCCTTCCCCAGCCGCGCGGGCGCGGACACACCCCTGGAGCTGGAGCCAATCACGGTCTGCGGGGTTTAAATCTCCCTGCCACGCAGGCTGAGAGTCTGGGGACTCACCCGTTAACCGAATAATTCGAATCCCTCCCAAAGGTGGGAAGTATTTATGCAACAAACATTTGTCAAGGGTAAACTGTTTGCTGGATGATCGCTGAAGAAAAGAAGAAAAGAATGCCCTCCCTGCCTTCCAGGGTCTTTCCATCTGTCTAGATTGGGGATCGATATGTAAACAAATTATAGTGCTTAGAATATACTGCGTGACGTCGGAAAGTAAGAGGCGGAGTTGGCGCACAATGAAAGCAGCGCCTTATTCTTAGGGATGTGTGGAAGGGCTCCCAAAGGAAGTGACTTTTCAATCAGGAAGGCTAAGTAGGAGCTCTGCCCGAAGCCTGGGATGGAGGGAAATAGTTTTCCAGCCTGTGGGAACAGCGTATGCCATTAAGAACATGGCACTTTCTGTAAATTCCTTGTAGTTCATCCTGGTTAGAGGCTTACAGCTCATCGTACATCTCCGGGTGAAGTGGGGAGTAAGCTTTAAAGAGTCGGCAATGGGCCAGATCTTGGAAGGTTTTGCACTCTTGGACTAATGAGCCTGCACTTTGCACTATGACCACAGAGAGCCATTGAAGGGTTTTAAACAGGTCCAGGAACTCTTCCAGGCACCTCTAAGAATACAGCACAGTGCTGGAAATTTAAAAAAAAAAAAATTAAACGTATTTCAAAGGAGGAGGAGGAATGGTTTTGGAAGAAAGAGAAGATACCTCAATTATAAGAGGAAGTATGTCTTTAAGTTTTTTGTTTGGTAACCGGAAGTTAAAGACGTTCTCATCTGATGACCTCTGTTTTCTCTGTGAAGTAGGAGATGAGGTCATCTGCTAATAGAAAAGGAGTTGGGAGTTTTAAGGAAAGTGGAGAAGTTTTAGAATATCGTTACAGAAAGTGAAAGAACAAGTTGACCCCAGATATGTAGTAGGACTGTTAGGCAGTGTCAAGGGCCTGTATAAGACTGGTAAAAATGAACTCCCCAGCCTCTACCCTCCTGTGTGACTTTCTCAAGCAGCAGTCACTTCTTGTGGGCAGAAATGGACAAAATGTATGGTTGAGTTTATTTATGGTTGGGATAATGCCATGGTATATTGCCATAGTTCTCAACCAGGGACATTTTTGCCTTTGAAGGAACATTTGGCAATGTCTGGAGTCATTTTTAATTGTCAAGATGATGGTGATTGGGGTGGGGGATGTAAAGGAATGTAGGTGTAATGTAAAGGATGTAAAGGTGGGGGATACTATAGGCATCTAGTGTCCAGGGATGCTGCTAAGCATCCTACAATGCACAGCACAAGAATTATCTCCAAAATAGGGGCACCTGGGTGGCTCAGTCCATAAAGTGCCCAACTCTTGATTTCAGCTTAGGTCATGATCTCAGGGTTGTGAGATGGAGCCCCACATTGGGCTCTGCGTTGGACATGGAGCCTGCTTCAGATTCTCTGTCCCTCTGTCCCTCCCCATCTCTAAAAAAAATTATGTCCAAAGTATCGATAATACCAAGGTTAAGAAATCCTGACCTAGGGGTGCCTAGGTGGCTCAGTCCTACTCTTGGTTTCCGCTCGGGTCATGATCTCGGGGTGGTGGCGTCAAGCATCGAGTTGGGCTCTGCACCCAGGTGGGAGTCTGCTTCTCTCCCTCTCACTCTGCTGCTCCCCCTCTCTCCCACTCTCTGTCTCTCTCAAATGAATAAATAAATCTTACAAAAAAAAAAAAAAAGAAAGAAACCTTGATCTAGGATTACCTTGATCCTCATCAATGGCTCGTCTTCTACAAGCTTTTCCTTGGACTATGGCCCTGAGCCTATAAGGCAAAGTAGTTCTTCCATAGCATACCTTTGAAGGAGAGTAGAATGAGCAGTGTACCTCAGACCTTGAGTGTTTCAAGAAATTGTGATGTCACAAATACAGAATTGGAATAGTTCCTCAGTCCTCTAGATACAAATCTGGGCCTATACATAGATAAAGGGAGGCGCTTACTTTGATTTTAGGTATTGAAGATCTTAAACAAAGATATTATTAGAACTTCAATAATATAGGAGTAACACTTCACATCATTATTATTCTTAATGTAACTTGGTTTATCTGATTAATTGTAGTCACTAAAAATAGCATCCTGAGGGAATGAGTATGGACTACATTTAATAAAGAAAATAAATACATTAAGTATTAAAATATAATCATTGATATTCATGGATTTTTTGCCCTATGACAGGCACCCATTCATGGATTGGCACTTGACCCGTGTTATGTCATTTAATCCTAGCAACCCACTGAGAAATATCATTATCTTAATTTCAACTGTGCAGAAACTGAGGTTCAAGAAAACTTGTGGTTTGCCCAAAGTCATAAATTACTAGTAGCAGGGTCAAGATTTGAACTCAGATCTGTCTGGCCTCAAGTTCTTGAACCTTCCATTAAACTTCAGTAAGTTTTACAAGGCAGGGATTTCTGGAAATTCAGCTTTAACAATTGCCACTGCATAAAGGGAATGCTGGGGACTTAGGAAGAGAGTAGAAGCAACAGGGAGGCTCAGAATGAGCAAAAAGAATGAAAAAGGAACTAGGGAGGCTGGTCACAGGTGCGTTCAGGGCAGCTGAGTAACTTCTGCAAGCCGGCCTGCGTTTGATCTTTCTTTCTTTTCCGGTAAAGCCTCTTTCCCCTGTGTCCGTTGTTCACTCTCCTGTGTTCAAATAAAGCTAGATTATTGAGAAAGGCGGGCAGCAAAGGGGAAAAAAAAAAAAAAGGAGCGTAACGGCGGCGGTGTGCGCCTGCGCGCTGGCGGCGGCGGCGGCGGTGCCCGGCGGGGAGGGGGTCCGGAGTGGGCCACCGGACCCAAAACTGAGGGGGACCTCGGGGAGCCCCCTCGCTGGGACCTTGGCGGCCTGATGGAGTAAGAGGGGTCGGCTGTGAGTGTGAGTATCGAGGGGCCGGGCTGCGTTGAGGCATCCCGGAACGGCGGGGTCTTGGTGGTCTGCCCCTAAGGTTTCTGGCTGCAGGACGCGGCCGGGTTTCTGCTCCTGCAGGCTGAGGCTCAGCCGCAACCCGGTCCTCCCCTTTTCCGCGCGGTTTTCAGGCAGGCGGTGCTTCTGGCTTCGGGGTACAGATTCTCGCGGGGGCGTTCCGGCTCCTCTTCTAGCCCCAGCAGGAAACGCGCCTGCCTGCAAGAACCTTGACCTTTAGGGGAGGCCGCTGACCTCATTCGGCCCCCGGTTCCACAGGGACCTCGTAGACCCAGGTGCTTAAAGGCCTACGGGTCACAGGCCAGGGGACACCTTTCGACCTCTGATGACTGACAGCCTCCGTTCTTTGCCTCCTTCCGTCTTCTCTCCCGGTGGGATGCGTCTTAATAATAGCTACTAATTATGGAGCGTTTACTACGTGTCAGTTTAATATTTAGTCCAAATGTCGGTGCATAATTATGGGGGAGGAAATGCTTTGCACCCCGCTCCCCCTTGAGTCTGCTCAATTTAATCATCCTTGAGAGTCAGAGTAAGCCATTTTATTGGGAAGTTTGAGATTTCCATGGCTTTTAGAAACTTGGGACTGCCATCGTAGTTAAAGGCAGTTCTCTTGCAAATAGGTGGTCTATCCACCATAATGATTTATATAGAATTTACTCAAGCCAAAAGAACTTTTTTAACGCCTTTTTTTTTTTTAACTATTCTAAACCTCGTGGGAAATCTTAAAATTTGTTTAAATCCCTGTTCTCCAGTTTGGTTGTGAATGAAACAATGGAAGGTAATATTTAGATTCAGTTAGGATATATTTAGCACCTGCTGCCTATGTGCCAGATACACTCCGGTTTGTCACAAAAATTGATGAGATACTGTAATGGAAAGTGGTTTTTTGAAACATTTTCAGATTAGGTCACTGAAAGTTTGATGGTAACTTGCACAAACTAACCTAGCTAGGGTAAGTGGTGAAATTCACATATGCCAAGACTCGTCTTTTTCCTGTTAACACCAAATTAAGTATCCTAAGCATTTTTGAGAAGTAACTACATTACAGTTTTAGTTTCTAGAGTTAACTCTTAAGTCTAGAAAATGGTAGGCGCCTTTAAAGGTACTAGATAGTTTTTGACGAGAACTTCAAAGTGGCTTGGAAGGTGTTAAGAGGGTGTGAAGGAATCTGATCAAGTTAGTTCAGAACCAATTGCTTTGATTAAAAAGAAGATATTTAAAAAGGAAAAACTGCAAGTGGTAATTTTTTAATCTAGGTTAGAGCACGGCACATGTAATCTGTAGAAGAGGCTCCTGCACAAGGAAAGCAGGGAATAATGGTAGATACTAGCTCTGTCAGAAATGGCTCTGTGAGAAATATACATACTGTGTATTTCATATTTGGAATATTTTAGTGGGAAGTTTAGGATTAGTTTGTGTATCCAGTGAATAAGAACATGTAGGCAGACAAGTTGCATAGGAATACTCCAATTGCACATTCAGCATGCTAAATCTCTAATTGAAACCTTACAGTCAATTGGGTTTTTTTCCTCCTAGAATCTAATCTGAAAGAGACTATGAAGAAATGAGAGTTCCTAAGTGTTCATCAGTAGGGGCCTGGTTAAATAAATTATGCATTTGTTAGAATGAGCCAGCCCTCTGTGTGCTAATGCTGAGTAATAACCAAGATATATTAAGTGGAAAAAAAGGGCAAAAGAGGTTTTGTATTTTGCAACCATTTGTGGTTTTTTAAAAAAAAGTTTATGTATTTGCATATATATGTATAGAAAAATCTGGAGGAGTATATAAGAAACTGTTAACAGTGACTGGAGGTGCACGTGGCTGGGAAACAGAAATGGGAAGGGAATAATTTTCTGTATGTTCTTAAGATTTGTGTGTGTGTGTAGGTGCGCGCACGCAAAAGGTGGTTTTATTAAAGCACAGGGATAAGACCTGTGGGTAGAAAGAGTTGCCCTAGGGTCATGAGGAGTGGCCAATTATATACTTTGAAGTTGGGAAGGGGTTAGGGATACTGTAAGCCTCCCAGCTATTTTGGAAGCAAGGTTTCCTGGATCCTGAGGGGGCTAGCAATTGTTCGGAAAGGTCTTATATTACAGTTGAATAAAAACTCAGTCATGAAACCCTTCAGATGTATTTTGATGGGTCATATGCTTGGGGGATGATTGCCAGCCTGTATCTGGGGAGGGGGTAGATAAAGGAAGTTTCCAAAGGAATTTTTATATGTTAGAGTAGACTTACAGGGGTGTAAAATTGCCTTTTGCCCTTAGCAAACTTATTAACATTGAAGCAGCTGAGTTCCTAGAGGAAGGTCACTCTGCCTGTTTCAAGGACTTGTCCATAGGCTGTAGATAGTAAGGAAATTTAATAATTTTTTCTTCTGCCTTTGTTTCCCACATCATGTTTTTAAGAATTTTTTACGAAACTTAAAAACATCCAGAAAAGTAGAGAAAGTACTGTATTGAATCCGTGCAAATTGATAATTTTAAAATCTGTTGTTACATTGTTGTATTTGCTTTTATTCCTGACATTTCTAAACACTTTAATACAGGTCTCTAATCAAAAGAACATTTTCCTGCATAAGCCAGTAACACAATCACACTGAACAACTAATTTTTCCTTATTATGTAATACCCAATCTTTATTAAAATTTTCCCAAATTGGGGGCACCTGGTTGGCTCAGTGAGAGGAACATGTGACTCTTGATCTCAGGGGTTGTTAGTTTGAACCCCATGTTGGGTGTAGAGATAACCAAAAATGCCAAAACTTAAATTTCCCCAAATTGCCCTCCCCCCCCTTGTTTTTTTTTTTGTTTTTTTTTGTTTTTTTTTTTTAAAGATCTTATTTATTTACTTGACAGAGATAGAGACAGCCAGCGAGAGAGGGAACACAAGCAGGGGGAGTGGGAGAGGAAGAAGCAGGCTCACAGCAGAGGAGCCCGATGTGGGGCTCGATCCCACAACGCCGGGATCACGCCCTGAGCCGAAGGCAGACGCTTAACCGCTGTGCCACCCAGGCGCCCCCCCCCCTTGTTTTTAATCCTATTTCCAGTCAAAGTCTATGCGTTGCATTTGGTTGTTATATCTCTTGAAATCTTTTTAAACCTAGAACAGTTACCTTTTTTCTCCCACTCTCTTTTTTGTGATGACCTGTTGAAGAGACCTGGTCAATTATCTGAATTTATCTGATTGATTCCTAGTGGTTTACTTAGCTGGTTACTGCAAACTGGAAGGTACAGGTAAATGCTTGATTGGGTTCAGGTTAAACACTTTCGGGGTGATATCATAGGCTATGTTGTGTACTCTAGTTTTTCTAGTAATGATGCTGAGATTGATTAGTGGGTTCAGATGGTGAATCTGAGTTCTCCATTGTGAAATTGTATTTCTCCCCTTGAAACCAGCTGTAAGCCCTTTTGGATACTTAAAATTTAAAACTGGTGTTACTTATTCAAAATATAAATAATTACCTTTAAAAAGTCAAAGCTTGGGGTGCCTGGGTGTCTCAGATGGTTAAGCATCTGCCTTTGGCTCAGGTCATGATCTCCAGGTCCTGGGATTGAGCCCCAAAAGCCCCAAGTCGGGCTCCCGGCTCAGCAGGGAGTCTGCTTCTCTTATCTCCCTCTGCCTCTCCCCTGCTTGTGCTCTCTGTCTGTCTCTCTCTCATAAATAAAATCTTAAAAAAAAAAAAAAAAAAAGGATAAAGCTTACTGGAAGAAATTGCTGTTGCTTGTTTTTTTTATTTTTAAAGGTTTTATGGCAGTTAACTCAGGTCATGATCCCAGGGTCTTGGGATCAAGTCCCACATTGGGCTCCTTGCTCAGCAGGGAGCCTGTTTCTCCCTCTGCCTGCTGCTCCCCCTGCTTATGCTCTCTTGCTCTCCTCTCAGGCAAGTAAATAAAATCTTTAAAAAATAAAGATTTTATTTATTTATTTATTTAGAGAGCGAGCATGAGCAGGGGGAGGGGCAGAGGAAGAGTATCTCCAGCCCATTCCGTGCTGAGTGTGAGGTAGAGCTCCATCCCACAATCCTGAAATCATGACCTTAGCTTGAAATCAAGATTCGGGGTTGCTTAGCCAACTGAGCCATGCAGGCACTCCATGCTGTTGCCTTTTTTTTTTTTTTTTTTTTTTTTAAGAGAGAGCATGGAGTGGGGTGGGGGAGATAGGGGCAGAGGAAGAAGGAGAGAGAGGATCTTAAGCAGGCTCTCTGCTCAGCCAGTCCCCTACATGGGGCTCAATCTAAGAACCCTGAATTCATGACCTGAACCAGAATCAAGAGTCCCAATGCTTAACCTACTGGGCCCCTCAGATGCCCCATGCTGCTGCTTTTTTTTTTTTTTTAAGCGTTCTCCTTGTGTCTTGAGTTTTGTTTTTTTTTTTTTTTTAAAGATTTTATTTATTTATTTATTTGAGAGAGAGTGAGCAAGAGAGCCCAAGCATGGGGGAGCGGCAGAGGGCTAGGGAGAGGGAGAAGCAGGCTCCCCACTGAGCAGGGAGCCCACCGCGGGGTTGGATCCCAGGACCTGAGCCGAAGGCAGACCCTTAACTGACTGAGCCACCCAGGTGCTCCATGCTGCTGCTTTTTTAAACTGAATTCCTGAAAACTAGGTGGTAGTATCTCATTTCATACAAGTATCTCATCTTTATACAAGAAATTTGAAGTTCAGAGTTTAAAATTTACTCAAGGTAGTAGACCTGTTATTTTTATCTACTTCCAAGGTCATGCTTTTCCACCATATTTTGTAAACTATAAACTGGTATATAAATGTAAAATTGTTATTACTCCTAGTAATTATGTTACTTGTCCCTTATATCTTTTTGGGACAGGTAATCAGTATCTAATGATATTAGACATTTTGGAGTATCAGTAAATGGCGATAGATCTCTGTAATGTGATAGTCTATAATGAGCCATTTTGAAAGTTCAAAATATGTGTGCAAGTCAAAACTCTTGATGATTTCTGGAGTTCCAAAAAAGTTCTATACATGGAAGCATTATGCAGTCTTGGTTCTTGTGCCTAAAGTCTTCAAGGTTTAAAAAAATATTATGAGTTAAAAGAAAACTAAAAAAAATTAAAACTATAATATATGTGTATTATTGTTTAATTTTTTCAAAAAGTACAAAAGGGTCTGTGATGAAAACCTGCACACCCTCACTTTTTTCCCCAGAGGCAGTAACTGTTACGAGTTCCTTGGGTATCCCACTATAGATACTCTGCATATTTACATTTATGCCACTAGGATAAATTTTGACGTTCTCATATAGAAGTATCTTAGTAGCATAACCTAAAATAATACTGTTGAAGGTTATACTCCAGTTTTTATTGTTTATATTCCAGATGTCTTTGCTAACTTGTATTCATTCATTCAGCAGTATTGAGTACTTACTCTATACCAGATGGTGTGGCAAGTCATAGGAATAAAATGATGAATAAGACAGGCCTTCCTGCTAGCTGTCAAGGAGCTTACCCTCTATTGGGAGAGGTAGTCATCAAGCAAATAATTATACTAATGACTATAGAAAAGATTCAGTACCTGCTTTGTGCCAAACACTTTATGTGGATTTTTAAATTTATTTCTTGTAACAGCCCTATGACACTGATACTAATAATATTTTTATTTCTTGAATGCACAAAAAAATTACATGGTCAGGATCACACACAACTAGTAAGTGATAGAGCCAGGTTTCAAACACAAGCAGTCTGGCTATAGAGATCTTGCTGTCTTCCTTTAGCCTAATGCAGTGGTTTTTAGTGAGTTTGAGATCATCCCCTAAGGAGGTTTGGAAATTTGTGGGGGTGTTTATTTGATTCAGAATCATGGAGAGGATGATACTGACTTTAGTGGTTGGAGGTCAGGGATGTTGGACATCCTGCAAGGTAAAGGACATTCCTAACCTATATGGTAAAAATTGTTACACGTTTTGCATCACTTTCAAATGTTATAGAAGATGTTCATGTAGGTGAAAAATCTGTTTATGATCGTATGGCCCAGAACCAATTTGTTTTACACATACACTTTATTTATTTATTTATTTATGCATAGAGCATAGTTACTGTGTAAATCAGGTGATTGTGCTTTCTTTATTTTAGAAAGTTTACAAAGAGTTGGCCCCTGTTTTGGAAAATCATATCACAGACAGCAGTGCTATTCCTGGTATTTTTATCAACAATTTATAACATGTCTACATCAGTCTGTTTTTGTAGTTGTCACATTCATAGTCTTACATCGTCTAATCCAGTCATGTCCAAACATTTACATATTGAAATACATATTATTTTATGATAAATTACTTTTTTGTTATAGTTAGCACATTATATTGTATTTTAAATTTTACTTGTAAGTTACAGTAGCTCTGAATTTCTTTTTTTTTTTTTTTTAAAGATTTTTATTTGAGAGAGAGTGTGTGCATGCGCACTCGCAAGAGAGTGCACGCCGCAGTGGAGGGGCAGAGGGAGAAGCAGATTTCCCCCTGAACAGGGAGCCCAATGTGGGACTCAGTCCCAAGACCCTGGGATCGTGACCTGAGCCAAAGGCACTTAACCGACTGAGCCATCCAGGTGCCCTGAATTTCATTTCATTAAGGATAGGATATATTACAAAATATTTATGATTAAAAAAAAGTATAAATATCTTGAAAGAAAAATTGTGTGGTGACAATTGGGGAAGCTCGTTAATAAGCACTCATTAATAATGTAACACTGGGGAGTGTTACATTAGTCCCTCATATTTATGTAAGAATGAAAATTCCCATAATGTTTTAGGAAAAAAAGGGTATTGGGTCTGATATGGTTGAGAATTGCTGCTCTACTCCCTGCCTCAGAAATAGTCACAGTTGTGATAAATGATATCAAAAAAGTACAGGATTTTAGGAGAGAAGTGTATATGAGGGAATATGGCTTAATCTGAGAGATCAGGGAGCACTTCCCCAGGCAACTGACATTTGGACTGAGATTTGAAGGATGAGTAGTTAACAAGATGGAAAGGAATGAAAGCATTCCAGGAAGAGGGACCAGCATATGAAAAAGGGAGGGAACATGGTAGATGGGAAGAACTGGAAATACCGTTTTGTCCGGTGTATAGAGACCTAGGGGAAAAATAGCTCAAACCTAGTACTTACTAGCAAGGGTCATATCAAGTGGGCTTTTAAAAAATATTTTGGGGGGCGCCTGGGTGGCTCAGTCATTACACGTCTGCCTTCTGCTCAGGGCGTGATCCCGGCGTTCTGGGATCCAGCCCCACATCAGGCTCCTCCGCTGGGAGCCTGCTTCTTCCTTTCCCACTCCCCCTGCTTGTGTTCCCTCTCTCGCTGGCTGTCTCTCTCTCTCTCTGTCAAATAAATAAATCTTAAAAAAAAAAAAAGTCAGGGACTGAGGCATAAAACGAGTGTATGGGCTTGGCTTTTTCAGTGTATGGTTGAGGGAATCATTGAAATGTATGTTTAGGTGGAGGTGAAATTGAAGTAGCCTAGAATGCTGAGTCATTTCATGAAAGACAGCTGCCATTTAAGAGTCACCCTAGACCCTACCAAACTTTGTCACTAAACCTAGGGCCTCCTACTCCATCACAGAATGGAGAGGTAAGTCTTTTTTGATCAGCCCCACCTGCTTGAACATTGCCTGGAGCCATTTAGTCAGGCTGAAGGCTTTCAAAAGTACAAGCATGGGAGTCCAGTTCTGGTCATGGCTTAGTAAGCTCCTACTGGTAGATCCTCCTGCGGATAACAACTACTAGATCAGAAGTACGTAATACAACTAAGATGTCTGGGGAGTTCCCCAAAGCAAGCAGGTTCTGGAAGGGAATTATCACTTGAGGAACAGAACTACATGGGCATGATTGCCCATTCTCATGGCCCCAATCTGTGCCAGGTAGGATGGCTAAAATTCTGAAATAAACTTTTTTGCCTGAAGGAACAAATGTTAAGGCTCAAGGCAGGCACAGCTGTTGGGAAGTGAGAGGAGAATCTTGGAACATAGAGAAGCATCAAACGCAGTCTACCCAAATCTTGGCAGACTGTCGAACTATGCGTGTGTAGAGCAAACTCCAAGAAGATCAGGTAGGGATAAAAGAACTAAATTGAGATTTCATCTACCTAAGACACGGACTTTACAGTTTGAGTCAACCAATTTAGATACCTACTAAAACAAAAATAAAGTAAAAACTCTTCAGAGGAATATAAAGGAATCCAGAGCCTCCACAACAAAACATTTACAACATGCAGCATATATTCCAATATTACTTATAAACAGAGGATCAGGAAAATGTAACCTCAAGTTAAAAGACAATCTACAGAGACTAACCTTAAAATACTCAAATGTTAGAATTAGCGGAAAGGATTTGAAACTTTTGTAACTATTATTAGTAAAGAAAAGGAAAGCGATGCATAGGAAAATATGCTAACAAGAATGAGTATTAAATAACCAAATAGATATCCTAAAGTTGAAAAATATGATACTGGAAATAAAGTGGATGGGCTAAAAGCAGAATAGAGATGGCTGAGGAAAGAAGCCATGAAATGAAAGATCGGTAGAAATTATTCCATATGAAGAGCAGAAGAAGAGTAAAAGAGGAAAAGGAGCAGCATATCCTCAAGGACCTACGGGCAATATCAAAAAATCTAACGTATGTAATTAAAGTCCCAGAAAGAGAGGTGAAAGAGTGGGAAAGAAAAAATATTTGTAAGTTTAATGGCTGAAAATCTCCCAAATTGAGTGAAAGGCATAAATTGACAGATTCAGTAAGCTCAGCAAATCCCAGTAAGGATGACCATGCAAACCACAGGTTTAAAAATGAAGAAAACCATGACTGGGTACATGATCAAACTGTTGAAAGCCAAAAATCAAAGGAAAAATCCAGAAAGCAGCAAAAGAAGCCATGTTGCATACAGAAGGGTAATCATAAAGGCCAGAGAGAACAGAAAATCATTAAAATGCTGAAAGAAAAATTTGACAATCCAGAATTCCAGGTTCAGTAGTATAGCCTTCAAGAATGAAAGTGAAATAAAAATATTGTCAGATAAAAAAAAAAAACCGAAGAGAATTCATAACTAGCAGGTTTGCACTACAAGAAATGCTGAAGTTCTTCAGTCTGAAGGGAAATGATACCTGGTGGAAACTTGAATCTTCATAAGGAAATGAAGAATGTCAGAAATGGTAAATAATGTGGATAGATATAGATCTTTCTCTTTTTTCTTAAAACAACATGTAACTGTTCAAATAATTTTTTAAAAAGCATCTTGTGGAGATCATCACATAATGTAGATATAAAACCTATACAATAAAGCATGGAATGGGAGGTGGGGGTAAATGGACCTATATGGTAGCAAGGTTTGTGTATATTATGTGAAGTGGCAAATTATTAACATTGAGTAAAGTGTAAAATGAGAAAGTTGTATTTTGTAATTCTTAGAGCACTCACTATGGAAAAAATGTGAAGAAGTGTTGCTAAAAAGCTAGTAGAAAAATTAAAGTGAATAATCCAAAAGAGGATAGAGGTACAGCCGAACAGAAATAATAGTAGACCTAACCCAACCGTATCAGTAATTTCATTTAGTTTAATGGAATAGATATTCTGATTCAGTGCATACAGACAGATTGGCTAAAAGTAAATGCATGGAAAAAGATATACCTTTTAATCAGTAAGCATGAGAAGGCTGGAGTCCTATATTCATATCAGATAAAGTAGAGTTCAAGATAAAATGTGTTGCTAGAATTAAGGGGGTAATTTCATAATGATAAAAAGGTCAATTCATGACATAATCATAAACATGTATGTGCCTAATACAGAGGTTCAAAATACATCAAGCAAAAATGGATATATTTAAAAAAAGAAATAGATAACAATCGTAGAGATTTTAACACTCTTCTGAACAACTGATAGACAACTAAAAACGCATCAAGCAAAAATGGATAAATTTTAAAAACTAGACAACAATCATAGAGATTTTAACACTTCTCAACAACGATAGACAGCTAAACAAACAAAAGGTCAGTAGAGATCTCTACCCAACTACTACAGAATAGACTTCTTTTCCCAAGTGTACTTATAGATCAGATGCTGGGCAGTGAATCAAGTCTTAATAGATTTGAAAGGATTGAAATAATATAGGATATGTTCTTTGACCATGATGGATTAAAGTAGAAATCAAGATGTACGAAATAACCCACACATATTTGGAAATTCAGTGAAGCTTCTAAAATTATGTGTGAATGAACAAATCACAAGAAAGTAACTTGAACTGGATGATGAAAGTAGAGCATCAAAATTTGTGGGATAGGTATCTATCCTGTAAAACAAATATAGTAAATTGTTAATGGTAGATTCTAGGTGGTAGATATAGGGATATATGGGAAACTGGGTGTGGGATATTCACTATGAGATTCTCTCAGCATTTTTGTGCTTGAAATTTTCTAAAATACAATATAAGGAGAAAAGGGAATATTATGAACAGATTTGTATTTTAAGGAGATTTCTTCTGCTGCAGTGTAAGGGTTAGGAAAGTACGGGATTACCTGAGAATAGTTTGAGAGAGGATGCTGAGACCGTTTAGGAGGATATCATATGACTGTTTTTTTAGGCTGGCAATTTCAAGGTAAATTTGAGCCCTGGGAAAATTTCTAAGCTGTTGGAGTGCTGAACTTTTGAATAGTACCAAATTTTGTCTAAGCATATTTTTTTTTACTACCTGCTTGCTGAGATGTTTGGATATATTATCACTGCCACGTGCACAGCAAGTATGCATGGGAGCTTTAATTTTTTTGATTTTTGAAAAATTTTAAAAAGATTTATTTATTTGAGGGGCATCTGGGTGGCTCTGTCGTTTAAGCATCTGTCTTCAGCTCAGGTCATGATGTCTGTGGTCCCGGGATCAAGCCCTGCATCGGGCTCCCTGCTCGGTGGGGAGTCTGCTTCTGCTTCTCCCTCTGCCTCTGCTGCTCCCCCTGCTTGTGCTCTCTCTCTGTCAAATAAATAAATAAAATCTTTTTTTAAAAAAAGGGGAGAGCATGCGCTTGATGGCTCGATGGCTCTATGGCTCAGTCCCACAACCCATGAGATCAGGACTTGGGCTGAAACTGAGTCAGATGCTTAACCAACTGAGCCACCCCAGTGCCCCCATGGGAGCTTTTAGTGAACATTAGACTTTGACATTTACAGAGTGATGTTGAGCATTTCTGCAAATTCCAAAATTTGCAACACCACTACTGTAACCGCACTTTTTTTTTTTTTCTTTTTGTGGGTGAGCACCAAAGCAAGATTTATTGAGCAATAGCAAAGTGATAGTACAAAGCTCCCAAGGAGGGAGGGGACCCGAAGAGATTGTTTTTATGGGCTTGTTGGCAGGCTTTTTTAATCTCGTTAACCCTCCTTGCGCCTGTTGTCCAGTCAGGTTTTTGTCATCTGTCTGTCATATGGGAAAGGGTGGAAGGTCCTTCCGGGGTAGTGTGAGATCCTTTTAAGGGTAGTTTCCTTTTAGGGCAGGGGGACTGCCTTGTCCCTGCCTGCCTTCCAATTATCCTTCATCATTCTTCCCTCTGAAGAGGTAACCCCAACTGCTGTTAGGGAAGATCACCAATTGTAGCTACTTCCTGCTGGTCACAGGGGCATTGGATAGGGTGGGATTAGGGTTCCTCTCGTCCGGATCTATCAGGGGGTCCCCTGTAGATGTCTGGTTTGACTTCCATGTGAGGCTGTATCTGAACCACCACCATTTGGAGTTTGATGACCTTTATGGGTTAGTTGTCCCTAATGATGGTGGATATCCTGGACGAGTGCCCATAAATGTTGCAAGATTTTTTCTCTGTTGGTGCCCACAGTTCTTTGTCATGCAGCTTCAAAGAACGAAGAGGTAGACCAGACAGGGTGGTGGGCAGCAAAGCAAGATTTATTGAGTGATAGCAAAGTGATAGTACAAAGCTCCCAAGGAGGGAGGGGTTGTCATCAGAGACTTAACTATACTTTTTTAAGTATAGGACAGAGGCATTTAGAAAGCTATTAACATCAAACTGCTAAAGTAAATGCTTTACTCTGTTATACCGGGACTGTAGTCAAGGATGAACTTAAAAGATTCTATAAAAGGAAGAAATAATGAAGATGATTGCTTTTATAGTCCTACTTTATATAAAATGGTTGATTATTGAATGTATTGTTAGCAACAAGATGCATGGAGAACAGCAAAGCTTTTTGAGGAGATGTTGCGCAGTTAGCTAGACTCACTCATTAGCTTGCAGTGATTGTAATTCATTTCACAGAATTTTTATTTTTATTTTTTAAAGATTTTTTTATTTTAGAGAGCGAGCGTGTGAGCAAGCCTGGGGGAGGAGGAGCAGAGGGAGAGGGGAGAGAGAGAATTCCAAGCAGACTCCCTGCTGAGCATGGAGCCCTACATGGGGCTCGATCCCACAACCCTAAAATCATGACCTGAGCTGAAACCAAGAGCCGGACACCCAACTGAGCCACCCAGGTGCCCCAGAATTTCTTTTTTAAAGACACATTTATTCAGGATCATGATTAGACTATTACACTTAGCAAACAAGCACATGGGTGCAAAAAAAAAACACTGTATATTAAAACCTTTTGTTGGAATGCTTTACACTTTGCACAGAACAGAAACTAAACTAACGGGGCGCCTGGGTGGCACAGCGGTTAAGCGTCTGCCTTCGGCTCAGGGCGTGATCCCGGCGTTATGGGATCAAGCCCCACATCAGGCTCTTCCACTATGAGCCTGCTTCTTTCTCTCCCATTCCCCCTGCTTGTGTTCCCTCTCTCGCTGGCTGTCTCTATCTCTGTCAAATAAATAAATAAAATCTTTAAAAAAAAAAAAAAAGAAACTAAACTAACCTGTTATACAGTTAGTCACAAATACAGTCCTCCATTTTTTGCCCATACACATGAGTGTTGTCTAAAACATGTCTTCTTTGTAGCAGGTAGGCCCTGCCACCACTGTGCTTGGCTGAGTTCACAAATCTATTGTAACCTGTAGCTTCCCTCTCACTTCTCTGGCTCTCCTCTCCTGCTAAGCTTTGTTTCCTGGCAGTGATTAAAACCTCCTGCCACTGTCATAGCTACTGCTGCTGCTGAAACCACCATAGCCACCTTGGTTTTGTGGTTTGGCAAAGTATTGACTTCCACCACCATGGGGGCCAGAACTTCTGCCTCCAAAATTTCCTCCTTTCATGGGTCCAGAATTTGAGGATTGATTGTTGTGATTGCCAGAATCATCATAACTTCCGCCACCTCCAAAGTTGCTTCTTTCATTACCAAATCGGTAAGAGCCATCCCCACTGCCACCATATCCACTACCACCTCAGCCGCCACCAAAGCCTCCTTTGCCCACTGAAGTGTCCTCCACGACGAAAGTTGTCATTCCCACCAAAACCACCTCCACAGTTTACAGAACCACTCCGACCTCTTTGGATGAAGCACTAGCCATCACTTGCTGAGATACGGCTCTCCTTAGTTCACAGTTGTGGCCGTTCACAGTATGGGATTTTTGAACGACAGTCTCGTCTACAGAGTCATGGTCATCAAATGTTACAAAAGCAAAACCTCTGTTTTTGCCACTGCCTCGGTCAGTCGTGATCTCAGTCACTTCGGTTCTCTGGTACTGTTCAGAGTAACCCCTTAGATGATGTTCTTCAGTGTTTTCTTCAATGTCACCAACAAAAATCTTTCTTACTGTTAAGTGGGCACCATGTCTTTGAGAATCTTCTCTTGGGACAGTCTTCTTTGGTTCCACAACTCTTCATCCACCTGGTGTGGCCTTGCCTTTGTGGCTGCATCCATCTCCTCCACAGTGGCATACGTGACAAACTCAAAGCTTGCAGAGTCCTTGGTGTTTGGATCTCTCATTACCACACAGTCGGTAAGCGTTCCCCAGTGCTCAGAATGGCTCCTCAGACTCTCATCAGTTGTTTCAAAGCTCAAACCTCTGATGAAGAGCTTCTGCAGCTCTTCAGGCTTTTTGGGAGACTCTGATTTAGACATGATGGCAGTGGGGGGCGGGGGGGAGACTCAGCGGGGTCCACAGGCAGAAAGGAGTAATGAACATATCTCCGTGCCACAATTTTTTAAATTTCATGTCACAGAATTTTAAATTTTAATATCTATGAAAGATATATTGAGTACAGGAATACAGACTTCTAAAATTGTTAAATAAATGCAACAAGCTACCAAGTTATACTTTAAAAAAAAGTACAAACTTATCTTTGGGCTTAAAACTTTGTTATATTATGACAATGTTTGCAAATATTTTATTGTCTTGTTAGGGTTGGTGTTATCCCAGTTTCTTTCTCAGTCACTTTTCCCTATAAGATATAAGGCTTGCCAAGTTCCAGAATTGAGTAAAGAATTGGAACCTGGCGGTAGTTCTAATTCTGAGTTAAGGGATCAGTGGGCCACCCTGTCCATTTCCTTGCCTGGTAATGGACAATGTAAACAGCTTCATTTTGAGGGGCACAACTTTTAATGCCTTTTTCTGGTCACAGCCTTAACTTCACTTTGTATTAGCCCTGTGCTTATTTGAAAAGAGTGGTTGGTACATGAACTCTTTGGTAAGTGTTGTGTTAGGGCAGATAATATAAAAAGTAGGAATGCTAGTGAGTAAAATGCTGGTAAGCTTATGCTCAGTCAACAATACTGGATGCAGGAAACCACCAATCACTTGCCTTGGGAAACAGGAGCCAGCCGGAACTTAGAACTAGCCAATACGAGAGCTACCCAGAATATGCCTTTGAAAGTTGTGGTTATAGGTTGATGTGATGAAAAATACTTTCTGACCTCTGTTAGCCGCTTACTCCTTCCTCAGCTAGGAGCCTTGAAACTTTCTAGGGAGGCCCACTGAGCAAAGTGAGGACCTCCAAGAAGTGCCGGTTGTATCTTTGCTCCATAACCTTGTGGGCAACCTAGGGGTAGTGGCAAAAATGTGTTCTGTCACTGAGTTCTGTCTCTCTATTGCCCTGTCTTGCTCATCAGAAATCAATTCGTTTTTTGTCAGGGTTGAGGTGGAGGCACAGCAAGTTACCTGTGGGATTCAGAGAAGGGATTCTAATCTGAGTACTACTCCTCCCACCTCAACCCAGTAATTAAGCTTTTTTTTCCTTTAAAATTTGTATTTATTTAAGTAATCTCTACACCCAACATGGGGCTCGAACCCATGACTCCAAGATCAAGCGTCGCATGCTCCTCTGACTGAGCCAGCCAGGCACCTCTAAGCTTTTTTTCTTCACAGTTTTACAGTATATCATTGTCCTGCAGAGTCTGAGTTGACTTGAATTAAGTCAGAGTTCAAATAATCTTAAGTATTACTGGATTTACTGTAATGAATCTTAGGAGATTTATGAAAAGACAGATCCCTTCCTTATGGTAAGGTCGGGGAGATCAGACATAACCTACCATCAGATAGCCTGTACTTACTTACTTATAGTGCTGGTTGTTTGAACAGTAAAATGAGATGTGACATTGTTTCAGATAAAGTTATTTGACACTAAACAGTGTTTTCCAGCCTTGAGTTACATAATAAATATTTGGAGAAATATTATAACATTGATATTTGAGATGGATTACAGTATTTTGGTTACTTGGAAGTGTGTCTTTCTGACCTATTTAAGTCACTTTTGAGTGACTACCCTTGCATAGATGGGGAGAGCATAGTGCAGTACAAAACGGAGTCTCTGGAGATTACAGTGCAATAATTCTACTCTGTCTTCACAACTGTATTTCTTTTTATTACTAGCTATGTGGGTGATTCTGATGTACCACTTGGGTTTAGAACTTCTTTATATATTGGGGGCAGGAATCTTTAATGAGTGGAGCAGTTGGGTGAAGAGAGAATAGATGTGAGGTCTTGAAGGCTTATCACATTGAAGAATAGATAGCAAAAATGAAAAACAGAAATCTGTTAGGACTCTGACTAAATACAAGAATCTGAAGGAAAAGAATAACATGGTTTTTGCCCACAGACCATGGTGATTGTATTGACAGAATAGTAAAATTAGGATGTTGAGAAAGGGTATTTATTATTGGATTTTTAAGGCTATTATGACTAAGAAATATCAGATATTTCTCATAGCTGTTTGGAGAAAATTTGAAAGATTTCACAGTTGGTATTTTTGTGATATGGGAGGGAAATGCAAGGTGGCTAAAGTAAGAATAGCAGTAGTTGAATTGTTTGTTTATACTTACTTGGCTTGTATAATGTAACCTCTCAAGCACTTTGAGATTGCAGAGTTGGATGGTTTCTATTTCCTTGACTTCTAATAATTATTTAAGTAAATAACCTTTATTATTTTTAAAAAAAATTTTAGGAGAGTGAATGAGAGAGAGAACGAGAGAGCACATGGGCGAGCGAGCAGGGGAGGAGCAGGGGGAGAGGGAGAGAGAGAATCCCAAGCAAGCTCCACACTCAGCCCAGAGCCCAACACAGGGCTCCCATCTGAAGACCCTGAGATCATGATCTGAGCCGAAATCAAGAGTTGGATGCTTAACCTATGAGTCATCCAGGCACCCTCTTGTTAAGTAAGACCTTTAAAGAGAGCAGTGGTTCCCATCTAGAAAGCTGTGAGCTAATTTGAGTATTTCAGAAAGCTTAATGGAAATCATCTATTAACCCAGATTTAGGATGTAGAGATTAAAACTCCTTTGTCTTTGGCCGGAATTCTATCAATTTAGTGCTTAAATACTAGGTCTTCCTTATTGCTTAAATGCTTTCACTAGCAGGTATATGCTTTTTGCTTTTTTTTTTTTTTTTAAAGAAATGAAAATGAATGTACTTAATTCATGCAGATTAGAAACATGGAGTTTATGAATGGAAAACTGAATAAAAAGAGGGAGTCTTTGGTTAAAAGGTTGATAGAGAATATTTTTATTATGACTTTATTTACTAGGAGTTGATGCCTTTGGTTTTACTAAATAGAAACACAGTTTGTATTTTAGTGCTCAGTTCTCAGTCTACTAAATATGTGAAAATACCACAGTAGCTGTTGCTTATGCCAGAAAGTCACACTTTTTCATTGATTTTGTTGCTTCTTCTATTGTTCCTGTTTTGCTTTGATGGTTAATAACTTGAAGCATATTAAAAACATTTCTGGACATGGGGCACCTGGCTGGCTCAGTCCAGTGGAGCATGCAACTCTTGATCTCAGGGTCATGAGTTCAAGCCCCATGTTGGGCATGGAGCCTACTTTAAAAGAACAAAAAAAAGCATTTCTGGACATACCTTCTTTATCATTGTTTCCCCAACTCTTACAACAGTGCTTGGTACTCAATAAATGCTTGTTGAATGAAATAAAGTATTGCATGTAAACAATAATTAAAGTTGAAGTAAACATTAAGATATAGAGGAATTAAAAAGAATAATTATGCAGTGACACTGAGCTCCAGAGTGATTTATGTTAATTTTGAGATCTAAGAGATAGTAGCAGTACTAGAAGCATGAATAATATTTGTCTCTAAAGTTCTGTTTCATTGTTGTATTAGCTTGTTGACATTCAGCTTCCTCAGATGGCCAGAATTTTACCCTATAATCTTATTTTGGTGTTTGTCCTTTGTTCCTGAATAAAATTATTTCAGAAATTCAGGAGTGGTATGCAGTGGGTTACAATAGCAAGGGAACTGCTGAGTGACCAGGAGAAGTGGAGAACCGTAGGGCTCTTCCTCACTGGTCCTTCAGCCATGTTGTCTAGGAGTTACAAGATTAAATTAGGGTAGTTTATAACCTCATTACCTCAGAATTTTAAGTCCCTAAGGAAGGAACCCAGGCGAGGGAGCAGATATCTCTGTTAGAGCCTGGTGTTGTGTGTGTGGAAGGAAAAACAGTGCTGCTTGGGGAGTGAAATTAAATTCTCATGTAGGGCATCTTTGCGGGGATGCAAGAGGAAAATAGGCTAGTGCTAGAGGATTGTAAAATAGAAAACCTTCTGGTCTTAATCCAAACCCCAGTATTTATTCAGCTCTATCTCACATTTGGTAACCCAAGATAGTTCCATTTGGAACAGTTCAACAAATGCTTATGGGGTGCCTGCATTATTGCAGATATTGTTTTAAGTGCTACATCTATACTAGTGAACAAAATACACAAAGTCCCTGAAAATAGAATAAAAAATTAAAAAGAAATATATACTATATCAGGTAGTAAGAGATGCTTGCTTCAGTTCTCTCTTGCTGTTTAACCACCCCAAAATTTACTGGCTTAAAAGAAATATTTTATTGTTTCTTAACATTGGGTTGAAAATGGCTCATTTGCAAGGTTCTTTTAGTCATCTCAGTTGGGGACCCTTATTTGCAGCTGGACTTGGAAGACCCACATGGCTCACTTGCCCAACATGACTGTCAGATGGTGCTGGGTGTGGTTTGGGTGCTCAGCTGGGCCTCAGTTCTTTTCCCCTCCTCCTTTCCTTGTGGCTTGGGCTTCTCACAGCATGTGGCTGGTTCTAAGAGAGAGTGTTAGAAATGGGCAAAGGAAGGAGCTGCAGGTTTTTTAAGGCCCAGTCTCAGAAATTACTTTGTCACTTCTACCACCTTTTTTTTTTTTTTTTTTTTTTTTTTTTTTTTTTTTTTTAGATTTATTTATTAGAGCAAGCAAAGCTCGGGGAGGGGCAGAGGGAGAGAACCTTAAGCAGACTCCCCGCTGAGTGTGGCCTGACGTAGGGCTCCACCTCACCACCCTAAGCTCGTGACTTGAGCCAAAATCAAGAGTTGGACGCTCAACTGACGCCACCCAGGCACCCCACTTCTGCCACATTTTATTGGTCAAAACAGGAAGGGAAAATGAACCACACCATTTGATGGGTGATGGTGACAAGATCACATTGCAAAAGAACACACAGGGTAGGAGATAATCTTGTGTCCATCTACAGAAACAGTCTACTACAGTGCTGTTAAAACATATAAAAATTAGGTAGGATGCCCAGTGGTCCCTTGGATCTGTCTGTTGCTTCAACAGTATTTAGATGGAAGAGACCTAGGGACACCCCTTCTTCTAGTCTCCTACCACTCTCCAACCTCTTTTCTAATCGCAACCTTCAGAACCATCTTCTAAGCTATCTCCTGCCTCCAACACTTGTTTTCTGAGCTTAGCTCCTTATTGCCAAACATGAGCTCCCACATTCATCAGAATTATTCCACCAGGTGGAGGCTGCTGTCAGCCATCTGGTCAACCTGTATCTGCAGGCTTCCTACACCTACTTCTCTCCAGGCTTGTATTCCAACCATGACGTTTTGGCTGTGGCACTTCTGAGGAGAAGTGTGAGGGTGCCCAGTATCTCCTGAAGATGAGAAACCCGTGGGCGGCTGCACCCTCTAACAGGATGTGTAGAAGCTGTCCCTAGATGAGTGGGGTGGAACCTTGGACACTATGGGAGATGCCGTGGTCTTGGAGAAGAACCTGAACCAGGCCCTTTTATATGTGCTTGGCCTGGGTTTTGCCCAGGCAGACCCTAATATCCTTGACTTCTTGGAGAGCCATTTCCTAGATGAGCAGATGAAACTCAACTTGAAGATGTGCATCCACCTGACTAATACCTGGAGTTGGCTGACCCCCAGGCTGGGCTGGGCAAGTATCTCTTCCAAAGGCTCACCCGCAAGCATGACTAAGAGCCTCTAGAACCCAGTGGCCTCTGAGGGGCCCTTTGGCATCTCCCTGGTGTCAGGGCTTCTGCCTGAGCCTCCCCCTGCAGCCAGTAGGCAGCTTTTTAAACACCCTGAAGCCCTCTCCCAAGTAAGTAGACCAAATGGAAACAATAAAGCTTTGTGCAGCAAAAAAATAAATTAAGCAAGTTAATAGGATAGGAGGAATGGGGAGCAAAAAATACAGCATTGTATAGGTCCGGGAAGGCCTCCCTGGGTGAAGCAACATTTCAGATACTGATGGAAATGAGAAAGTGAAAGAGTGAGAACCATAAAGACATCTTAAGGAAGCATGTTACAGGCAGAGAGAATAGGAGATGTAGAAACCCTAAGGTGGGAGAATCCCTGGTGTGATCAAGGACTAGCAAGGAGGGCAGTGTGACTGGAATGAAGTGATGGAGGCAGTGAGGTGGGGCATGGAGACTGGGAGAGGAAACCGATTTTGTAGTCCCTGGCAAAGGACTGGATGTTGGGTGAGTGAGATGGGAAGCTGTTGGAAGATTTTGTACAGAGGAGTTAAGTGATCTGACTTAAATTTTAAAAGAATTCTGTTGTGAGAATCTTTGGCTACTATTTTGAGAATCGACTGTAAGAGGAAAAGAGTGGAACTAGGGAGGCAAGTCAGTAGGCTAGTGGCTTGTGAGATGACAGTTGAGCTCACTAGTGAGGAGAGGTTGGATTTGGGATGTCTTTCAAGGGGGGACTGACGAGATTTGCTGATGAGGGTGGATATGGGGTGAGAAAGAGGGATCAAGGATGACTTCCAAAGTTTTTGCTCCAGGTACCTGGAAAACTTGAATTTTCATTTACCAAGATGGGAAGACCGGGAGGAGCAGGGTGGAGGTGAGGGGAGCAAGACTTGTGTTTTGAGGTGCGTTAAGGTGAATCTACGAAGACATCCCGGGGGAGAAAGGTTACTAAATGTTACTTCCTCATTGCAGGTGTGACGTTGAGTGCTTCAGATCTGGTCACTATGGTACGAGAACGAAAATGCATATTGTGCCACATTGTATACAGCTCAAAAAAGGTAATAAATACATAGAAGAGGGAGAATCTGAGGCTTTATGACTGATCTTTTTTTTTTTTTCAGAGATGTGGAATTCGTAGATGGGTAAAAGCTTTTAACAGTGTCTTGTTTATGCTTATTTCCTATATCATAGTCTCATCCCACTGGTTCCTTTCTCTTCAGTGCCTCATAAAGCCAGTAACTGTATTATTAAATCTCTACCCAAAATTTGAGGATACTCAGAAGTTGATAATAGTTACTAGTTTAGTTATACCAGTTATAGAGAAAAGACCTTAAAATTCAATTTATTTGAGGTTATACTACTTTCTGATTAGCTGAGGGTACAGCATTTGTTGTCTGTACCTGCATTGTTTCTGCCTTTGCTTGTGAAAAGTGCCGCAGAAAAGAAATGGTATTAACAGTACCCTAGATGTCCACAAGGTGGGAATGTTGCTCAGAGAAAAACACATTTTTAAGCACTAAAAGAATTTACCTGTGTCTTCGGGAAATTGGCGGTAATTTGTCTCGCTTTTTGCTTTTTCTTGCCTTTATCCTTTGCTTTCAAAGTAGGGCTGCTAGCTTAACTACCGAGAAATTTTTTTCTAAGGGGCTTTCAAGATGCTCTGGATTATCATTGAAAGTTCAGAGAACTGGGAAGATAGTCATGAGCTAGGTTAGCCAGGGAGGTTGAGTGAACCTGGAAAGATGTTTGGGGGTAAGATGGTTTCAGAGAAATAGGAGAGAGATATTTTAGGTGGGATAACAACATGTATAGAGATACAGAGGTAGAATTGAGTGTAAGAGTTCTAGGAGTCCACGAGAAGGCTTATCTGATTAAGATAGTTTTGTATTGGGGATCGTGGGACTTCAATATAATTTGTAATTTAAGTGCAGACAGTTATAAAATGTGTTGAATGCCAGACTGCTGAGGGGTTCAATTATGATCCATCCAGTAGGCTGCAGTGAATTTTTTTTTCCTGTTTAGGATTTTTGTTAGTGACGGAAAAATCAGTTGAGATTTTTAAATCATGTTTAATAATACAGCTGATGCATTTTACAAAAGTAAAAGAACTCTTCCTCTAGGTTTAAAATTTTTTGACCAGGGTTTATGCAAATTTATAATAAATAAATTAGGCAGACACTCAGGGGTGTCACGTCAGACTTCCGTGGAGCAGCAGCCCTGTCTTGTGATATGTCATAATTCTGCCATTTTAAGTCTTTTGGTGTTTCTTCTACTCTGGTTGGTTTATTTATTTATTTATTTAATAAGAATCACCTAGGATCCTTGTTTCGTTTTTTTTTTGTTTTTTTGTGTTTTTTTTGAAGATTTTATTTATTTGGGAGAGCAAGTGTGAGCGAGAGGACCGAGCACAAGCAGGGGTAGAGGGAGAGGGAGAAGCAGACTCCCCAGTGAGCAGGGAGCCTGACACGGGAACTCAATCCCAGGACCCTGAGATCATGACCTGAGCCGAAGGAAGACGCTTAACCCACTGAGCCACCCAGGCGCCCCTCTACTCTGATTTAAAACATGTTTTCATCTTTTCATATTTTTCATGGATCATAATGAAAAATCAAGAGCTGGGATTCCCCACTCCTGCCTTAGGAAATGCCAATTAGAGGTTTTTAAGCAAGGGAATGGCATGATTTGAGTGTTAAGGTTAATGTGGTCTAAGGAATTAGCAGAATGGGTTAATTGAAAGAGATAACTCTGATACTGAGTTTTAGATTATCAACAGCGTACATTGAAGCAGTGCTTTCCTTTAGTCTCCCAAACTAGTGTAACCCTGATTTCTCCAAATATACTGTGGACGAGAAAAAGAATCTTAAAGTGCTCTGAGTATGGGAAAAAACTGTGTACTACATCCCTGAGCATTCTGATGCTCACTTAATTTATTTTTTATTTTAATTTTATTTTTTAAAAGATTTTTTATTTGAGAGAGAGAGGGAGCACAAACAGGGGGAGGGGCAGAGGGAGAAGCAGGCTCCCCACTGGATGCTCATTAATTTGTGAAAGACTGAGAAGCCCTGGAGTTAAAAATACTAAAAAAAAAAAAAAAAAATTCTCTTGAATTATTCAGTGTTTTATAAATTTGTTCAACTGCCAAATCTTTTCAAAAAAAATTTTCCTTTCTCCCCCTTCTTTAAATAACACATTACTGATTAATATTATAAGAGCTAAATAGAAGCTTGGTAACCTAGCATCTGGGGCTATTATTTTAATCCTATACCTGTGGATCTTTCTTAGTTATTTTGAAAGCTCAGGTTGTCACACTATTTGCATTTATTCCTTGGAGCAGGTTGGGAGAGAATTTCGCATGTAAATTTAGGAAAAGATTTGTGAAGAGTTTTAGACAATCAGAAGTCATCCTAAAACAAATATTGAATGATAATGTTTTATAACTGAAATAGGATACAGAATTGGTTTTTATATCAGAAAATAACCTATTTCAGTGAATGCTGTTTTGATCAGGAATGGTTTCATTGCAAGAAACAGAACCAACTTAAATTTAGCTCAAACGAAAGGGATTTGGTATATGTAAATCTAATATAAGGAAAGATCGAACAAAAGAATGCATAAGGATTTGAGCAGGTCTTGTGTATTGTTCATGGATGTTTTCGTTCTTGATTATGCCACTAATTTGATTCCACTTTCAGCTGTGTAAGTGTTCATTCTAGTTAGTGGCCAATCAGTTGTAGGTTGGGGGGGTCACATGTAAAGCTGTCCCCTCCAAGTGAAGCCTTTATGAGATAGGAAGGAAATGTTTGTCGTCTTCAGTAAAATTGTCATTTAAAGGAAGTGTTGGGAATCACAAAGCTGTTTGGCGCACTGTGGTAGGTAACTTAAAGTAAGAATAGGTAACTGGGTTATTGTATTCTTTTTGAAAAATGAATTGTATATAATGAAAAATCTCACTGCACTAGGTGGTTACAGTGTGACGTGGTATTTAAAACCTTAGCTTTGGTGTCAGATATATCAGGGTCTGAGTCCTAGTTTGACCACTTGAATATCTCTGACTCTGAGAGGACAAGACTGAGTATTTTCACACTTACCCCTTCAATGCCTAGCTCTGTACTTGGCATTTAACAAGCAATGATAAATACTCGGTGAATAAATGAGTTAGCTTCTGTGTATCCTGGTATCCTTATGAAATTAGTAATATTCCCTCAGCAGTGTTTTGCAGTTCATATGAGGAAATGTTTGAGGCAGTTAAACACAGGGTCCAGTTAATAGTAATACGCAACAATTATAGCAGCCTTTTACTTTATACATGAACAACCATTCTCTAATTACAGTGTGCTGCCTATATATATGTCCGCATGACAAAGAGACATTTACAGCTTTTTGAGTTTTTTGCGGTGTGCGTGCTTGTATGTGAGCATGTTTTTAAGTGGAAACTCTTTCCACGGATTTCATTTTCCTCACACTAAGGATGGGATGGAGGTAGAGGAGACCCTAGCAGATTTTCAGACATTTCATTAGAACCAAACAGATCAATTGGGGGAGAGCGTGCGTTGAAGATGAAGGCATGATTGAGCTGTGTTCGAAGCAGTTCTAAAAAACTTTTTTTTTTTTTAAAGATTTTATTTATTTATTCGACAGAGATAGAGACAGCCAGCGAGAGAGGGAACACAGGCAGGGGGAGTGGAAGAGGAGGAAGCAGGCTCACAGCAGAGGAGCCTGATGTGGGGCTCAATCCTGCAACGCCGGGATCACGCCCTGAGCCGAAGGCTGATGCTTAACCGCTGTGCCACCCAGGCGCCCCAGTTCTAAAAAACTTTTGATCAACCGCAGGGAAGTTCTTTTATATACATAACTTCTACCTAGAATTAATATATCCATCTGTTAGCAGGTGTTGACAACTGTATGCCAAGCCCGGGCCAAGACTTGAGTAAGAGTGGTAGCTTATTTTTGAGAAACTCTGAGTTGAGTGGGGAAAGTACGGAGAAAAGTAAACAAATAATTGAGAAGTTAAGTGATTTCGGAGTTTTTTTTTTTTTAAATAAATTTAGTAAATTCTTTATTTAGGGATAGAATTTAATAAACCCACATAGTTTATTCTTAAATATTTTGCCCCCTAAAGACGGTATACTTTCTAATCTTTTTGGAAAGCTATTTAAATAGGTTTTTCTTAATAATTCCTTTATTTAAGAATGAAACAATGTCAAAAACATAGCTAGAATAGAATAGAAACAAGAATTATTAGGAACTGATTTCAATTTGAGGAGGGTAACCAGGACAAAAACTTATGACACAAAGAACTTGAACCTCAATTGTTGACTGAGTGAAAACAGAGGAATTTCTTTTCCCGGAGCAATCCCCCTTAGTTTAATCTGCTTTCTTTAATTTTGAAGGAGATGGACGAACACATGCGGAGCATGTTGCATCACAGGGAACTTGAGAACCTGAAGGGCAGGTATGGGAACGGCTCTCTTCCATAAACTTGTGACTTTCGGGGGATCTGAGTGCTGAGGGTGCCTGTTAGCTTATTTTGTAGTAATCCTTCATAAATGAATATGGTCCTATAACACAGAACTATCTTTTAGAACTATTAACAACTACAGTAGTTTTTTGGCATTCCAAAAGGATAAATCTTTGTGCATCTCCAATGTGTAGAATTCACAGCAGCTCTAGGTAGTAGATTTGTAACCAAGGTGGGTGGGGATGGGGAGTTCTCTCATTAGTACATTTTCTCATTCCTATATGCCAGCCTTGAAACTAAGACATTTCTATGTTATTGCCTCAGCAGTGTTACAAATTACTACATGCCAGAAACCTGTAGTGTTGCTGGAATAGTCTGAGAAGTCCAAAGTCTGCTGAAAAGCACTGAGTCTCATTAGTGTAAATAAAATCAGGGTACAAACTTTGAATATCTAAGAATGCTATTTTGTGATGCAAAACTTGAGATGTTTAAAGAAAGAAAGTCTAATAAGTAAACACAAAATTAAATGGAGCATATGTGTATATTCCATGTCCTTTTTTTTTTTTTTTTCCCCATCTGTGGTTCTTCTTTGGTGTTTTGACTTGAATTTGAGGTTTGGAGATAGCATGAACAGAGAAACATTGGGAAACTAGGAGATACTAATTTTATCTTATTGCATGAATAACAGATACAAGCTTTAATCATGATGCCAGACTAAGTCATTTGAAGTTATTTGTATTTCAAGTAATACGGTTTTAGATTGTGTGGGCAAATTAATATGTTAGTAAACTTTCAGTATCTGTTTAGCGTATTTGTGGAATTTTTCCATGGTCTCAGTTCCTTACTATGTGAGGGTTAGGTCTTAGTAGCAACATAAAAGAGGCCTTTATTCAGAGTTAGCGTGGAGAATCCTTGTCATAATACCTTGAATATATGTGATCTTTAGCTCATTATCATTGGAAACCTACGAAATAGAGTCAACCTTTGACTCTCTAAATGGGTATCATCTTAATTACTTAATCCCATTTCCAGCAGACTTCCTGTTGGATTTCACCTTTTTCTGGGCTATTTACCTGCCACTTGACTATATTATAAATCAAAACACATGAGGTCAGTAAATCTAGTCATTAGGAGAGAAGCCACTTTATTCCAAGATTAATGCCTTATTTTCTTCATATATCCACTAATCAGCTATTTAAGACGTTAAAAAACCTTTTGATTACTTAAGATTCATATTCATAATGAATACAGAATTAATTGTAAAAAGTAAAAAAAAAAAAGTAGAAGTCCTCTCAACCCTACGTGCCCCAGCCCCCAGTCCTGCTCATTTCTTACAGGAAAGTAAACACTTTGGTCCATATCCTACCCAAACTTCTTTCTGTGTGTATACATAGATTTACCTTTATATATAGACACATTTGGTCTTGTCTTATTTACGTAACTGAACTATATGCCATATATTTATTGTTCAGTAACTTTTTTCTGCTACTCCACCCATCAACTGTGCCTTGGAGATTTTGTGTATCATTTTCAGTTATTTGGACCATAGTCAAATGATGAAGGAGAAAGCATTTACAAGCCTCCAGGCTAACAATAAAAATGTCAACCTTAGCATCCAAACTCATTTTATTTAGAGGGGAACACCTTAGTACTTACTTATTTGTATTTTAGATACAGTACTAACCAGTTTTATATGGTCTCCTAGCCTGTAACAAATTATAAAGGTGAAGGCAAAGCAGGTAGCAAGGAAAAACAACTGACAAAACTATAAAAAACAAAATCTCAAAAATCATTTACTTACTTGGAGCATTTACTGTAGTGACAGACTGTGATCACTAGTCTGTACCACAGGGACAAATAGATATTGGTCATCATTTTTCCTTCCTCTCTTCAGTTTGTGATTATTTTCTGTGGAATTCATGTTTAATTATTGGCTTTCTGATGTTAAGGCTTTCTGTTTCTCTTTCTATTTGTATCACTCTAATTTTTAGCTGTGATCTGGTTAAGAAACTTAAAGAGCATATTTTTTAGGTTTTGAATACAAATTTGAGAAGAGACTTTCAATTTTATTTTAATTAATTTTAAGTTTATTTATTTTTATTAAGTTCAGTAAGAAACTTTCTTTTTTGGTTCACAATTTTGGACATCTGGAACATTTCTCTTTTTTTTCCCCAGTATACTTATTCAGATGTGTGGCCTGTTTCTACAGATAAATGCTATTAAAAGGGCACAAACCTTTATTTATCGACCAGCTGTTGTGGTATAGTTAGAGCAAGCTTAATAAAGAAAAGCTTATGGGTAGAATATCTTAAGGCTTTGCCTTTCACACATGAGAGGAAATTGTGTGGTAACAGGATGAAGTTAATTTAGGCGCTCCTTTAAATGTCCCGAGGACAGTTTTTGCCTTCATTAGTCAAGAAGTAAAGCAGTACGTGTTCCCCAACAATTACTTTATATAGTTATACAAAGTAGTAAATATTTTAACTGGTTATTGATAGAGAGTTGGAAAATAGCATCATTAAAATATTATTTAATTTGCCATTAACTTTTTAAATATGTGGTTTCCCTAACATCATATGTAGAAGCATGAATGCCTTTTTTATGTAGAACAGGTGATATGCTTTCCTCCAGACACAGGCACTTGAGTTTTTAAGAGATGTGTTTGTCCTAACCTGTTCTTTCCCTAGATAAATGTGAATTCTCTCTTCTCTCATTTTGATGTTTCTTGTAAAGATTCTCTCTCTCTCTTTAAACTAGAATTCATTTATAGGAAAAATGTTAGGAATTTTTGTTTTTGAATAGTTTTTTTTTTAGTGCTAACTTTTGTGTTACACTTATTGCCTCTACCCTTGTAGGCAGGGTCTCTTTAGGTGTTTTTCTATTAAATATAACTTTAGAACTATGGTTAATACCCTTTCTTACAAGGAAAGCACATATGTTTAAAAAATCTGCGTTTGAGTATTTGTTACATATCCAACATATGCCTGTGCTTTGGGGATTGCAAAGTGTGTGGGTTTATGATTGTGAATGTTTATTTTTAACAGAGTTAAATATTGTCTACACTGCATTCCTTAATATTTTAAACAGTGAGGTCTTCCAGTTATATCTGTAAAGAGAGAGGGATTTTGATGGTTTGAATATGAGAAAAATTCTCTGCATTTTAGATGTAAGGGTATAAGCAGGAGTTTTATTCAAGAATGGCTTTAGGAAAGATGTCCCTGGTATTAAAATATACAGTTTAGCATTCTGTAAGTTTTTACATAGTAAAGTAGACAAAAACATTTTCTATAATTTTAGAGAATTTAAAGCTGAAAAGATTTCTAACTAGAAAATTCAGTTGATTTGAATTTTCTTTCTAACTTTATGTTTTAAATTAAAAAAAATTTTTTTTAATTGAAGTATTGTTGACACACAGTGTTATATTAGTTTTAGGGGTAAGACATAATGATACAACACCTACATGTTATGCTATGCTCACCACAAGTATGATTCGAATTTTTATGATAGTGTAAACTATGTATTCTAGGTTAGTTGCAATTTTCAGACTCTTCCAATGTTGGACAGATTTATAGTTACATATTTTTAACTTCTTTTTGTGTTGCCCTGAGAAAAGGCTTGATTTCTGTTACAAATTAACACTCCATATGAGCTACCATAGTTTTGAGAGAAGAGTAGGGGTATCCTTGGCAAACTGGAGGAATTTGAGGATTATTCTTTAGTGGAAAATGCTCAGTGAAATAATAGATTGAAGCTTTTTGGAGGATTAGAAATACAGGATAGGGGCGCCTGGGTGGCACAGCGGTTAAGCGTCTGCCTTCGGCTCAGGGCGTGATCCCGGCGTTATGGGAATCGAGCCCCACATCAGGCTCCTCTGCTGTGAGCCTGCTTCTTCCTCTCCCACTCCTCCTGCTTGTGTTCCCTCTCTCTCTGGCTGTCTCTCTGTCAAATAAAATCTTAAAAAAAGAAAAAAGAAATACAGGATGATCAGGTAATGAGATTTTTGAGGGAACCTGGTCAGAACTCATTAAATTATTCTTTTTTTTTTTTTTAAAGATTTTATTTATTTATTCGACAGAGAGACAGCCAGCGAGAGAGGGAACACAAGCAGGGGGAGTGGGAGAGGAAGAAGCAGGCTCATAGCGGAGGAGCCTGATGTGGGGCTCGATCCCATAACACCGGGATCACGCCCTGAGCCAAAGGCAGACGCTTAACCGCTGTGCCACCCAGGCGCCCCTCATTAAATGATTCTTAATGTCAGAGACTATATTGTATCCAGAGCATTTGAGGTTACAAAGTTCAAAAAAGGTAAAAACTTAAGAATTTTCTCCATTTTTCTGAGGTGTTTTCCATGATTCTTATGAGGTGAAAAACTGTTTTGTTTTAATTTACTGGGCATTATTTCTACTTTGTCATGCTAGGCAACTGTAACCGTATAGTTAGCATGATGCCCAGAATTTAGTAGGTATTCAAGCGTTTTGTTTTGTTTTTTAAATGCATGTTCATGTGGTCTGTAATAGAAACCATCTTTTGGTAAGTGAAGTGCTCAGTTTTGAGGTTCTCTTGTGGTTAATTGATATGAATTCTGCCATGTCTTTATAGATAGATGTGAGGGGAGGATGCAGCAGTGTTGTGCATGTGTGTGCATCTGTCCGTCTTATCAAAGACAGCATGTCTTTTTATGTGGATTTTTTTTTTTTTTTGAAGACTGGCATAGGGAGGGAATTTTATCAGTGGAGAAAGCACTAGCTTAAATCTACATAACTACCCTTACCATTGTTCTCCTTGCTTTTCCTGGTTACCTCCAGTAACTGTTCCTCCTTCCTGCTTTTCTTTCTTTTGCCTTTAGCTGAAGATAGTATTTAAGTTGGTGGCTTAGGTTACCTAGGAGAGTTACTCATTTTTCTTGGGTGTGTCTCATGTATACATGGGATATACATGGTTTTAAGCCTCTGCTTATAAAATAAGTAAATAAATAGATGAATAATAGAGATTCACATAGGAAATGCAAAAATATCACTAGTGTAAACTCAAGACAAGTGATAGAGTTAAGCCCATTGAGCCATTATTGAATGGCTATTACTGTCCATTCATTACACTTGTGGCCATGGTGTTCAGATGTTTCTCATCAATGGCTGCATAGACAGCTGAACCAATCAAGGGATTGCAGGAAGCTAAAAAAGCTGTTAAATTATTCATTTACAGCTCTGGGTGTTGATGAAAGGTTTTGGTGTCGTAAACTGGCCAAGCATAAAATTTACCATTGACTGTGTAAAGTAAAAAAAAAAACAAAAACCCTCAGTTTGTTTCTGAGCTAAGAACCTGGTTTTGCTTCACTCTAAACTTTTGCATTTTCTGAAACTTGAGAAAAACCATTTGCCTAGCACAGCTGTTAACTTCCTACAACTGAAATGCTTTCCATTCCCTTTTAAATAAGCCCTTCTGAAGCAGAATGTAGGTCACATGTATCATCCAGACCAAAAAAGTTTGCTGAGACTACTCCTATCGTTTGCTCTGGGGTCCGGAGTCTTCACATTCCAGGCAGAGCTCCAGCTGTTCCGATTTAGCTACCACATTGGGATTGGCTAGGCTGCCTACTCTTTTCTCCACCCCTTCACTTTCACTGGGAGAAAGCTCTGGAGCCTGAGATAAAATGTCAGCGCTGTCGCCAGGCTCCTGAGTGCAGCTGGCATCATGGGTGTGCTCTAGAGCAACTTCTGTTTGCTCTGAGCCCCCTGCCCTGCCTCCCCTTTCACCATGTTTCCTCTGGCAAGATTTTAAGTACAGCAATTCAAGAAGATTTCTCCTCCTAAACTACATTATTCTGAAGTGTACTGCCTCTTGATTGCTGGAAAAGAATCTTAAAATCATTTAAAAAATAACTTATGAACAAACTTACTAAAAGTGATGAAAGGAGCATTGAAATTGATTAGCACTAATCCTTCACTGTGCCAAAGTGTGCAGTGTTTTTCAGAGGAAACCGTAAGAGATCTGTTGAGTGTGCCATGCCAGTGGCGAGAATTGAATGTCCCTCATCTCCCTCTTTCCCTAGGGACAGTAGTCATGAGTGCCGAGTGTGCGGGGTCACAGAAGTGGGTCTTTCTGCATATGCAAAGCACATTTCTAGCCAATTGCACAAAGATAATGTTGATGCCCAGGAAAGAGAAGATGATGGAAAGGGAGAAGAAGAGGAAGAAGATTATTTTGACAAGGAACTCGTTCAGTTAATAAAGCAAAGGAAAGAACAAAGTCGGTAAGTAATGATTTTGATTTTTAAAAAGGCTCTTTTAAATAGAATATAATAGAGATTACATTTTCCATTTCTATACTTTTCAGCCTATAGCCTTCAGACTTCATCGCAAAGGTTAGCTTGAGGTTGTTGTCTTATGCATAAAATGTCAGTGGAATCCTTTCTTGAACTACTGTACTATCTGTTTAAAAAAAAAAAAACAAACTCAGGAAAAAAACAACAGCAACAACTCAGTATTGCCCCTCTATAAACATTAACTAAAGGTGCGACATATCTGACATTTTTACTATATTGATAACCGTGTTTAGAACTGTTTTTATTGCTTCCAATTTTTTTGGACACCAGCGAATTGTTTTATTTGGTACCCAAAATTTCTAGTGGAAAGGTGTTAGTGTATAAGCTTCTTTGATATATGTGTATGGTATTTCTTATATCCATTAGGTAAAAAATGTTTTGCCTGATATGAATTAAAATGGTGCTTCTACCAAATTTGATTAATCTTTTATTATTTAGTGTGTCAGTAAGTATTAATTGAATAAATTTGTATTTTAAGTTTGACAGTGTCAAGATCAATATAAGTTTTCCTGCTTGTACTCTATAATTTGATACCTACTTCTCTAATTCAGGTATTAGGCTTTTGTATTTTTGCATTACTGAGTTGTGGTCTAAAGAATTTAATTAATGAAGCAGAAATTTTCAGATTTCTCTTTCTTTTCAGTAAGAGAACCGGTTAAGAGGTTGGGTAATTTTTTCAAGTCTTAGAATATAATGAGAAACGTTACAATTCTAAAATAAAATTTTCAAGATTCTTTTTGAATACTAGTTATGCTTGGTATGCACTTCATTTTTAGTTAGAGGTTAAGCATAAGAAGGAAGTAGTTTTCCCTGTACGTGCTACAAGTGTTTTGAACAAGTCCTTGAAGTAGACTTTCTTAGTCTTAAAACGTCAGTAGCGGCATGGTTCTTAAATCCGTTCAGTTGCTTAGTCCTTCAAATGACATTGTTACTACTTTAAGTATAGCTGCAGTTTACTCTTGTTTTAAGGGTGTTGGAGTCTCTAGGAGACTAACGTGTGTTTTTTTCTTACACAATTGTGCCATTATTAGCTTATCCGTATAGATGATTAAACATTAAGTCAGAAGGTAAAAGAGCTCAGTAAATTAGACATTCATATCATAGTTAATATTCTGATATGCTTCTTTGGTGATTTATATATAGTAATCTACTTATTTCTTTAGGAAGTTTTTTTCTGTTTTCCTTCATGAGGTTTTTAATTTAGATGGCTTTTCCTGGGCTATGTGTTTGGCTGCTTTTGTCGCCTTGATCTAGCTAATTCAGGGTGATCTAGGAATTCTACTTTGTGACAGATTTATTGCTCGATCCACCCATTTCCGGATCGCATTAATGTAGCCAAGTCCATAATCTTCTTGGATGTCAAAAGTTGTATACTGCTTAGAAACAAAAGATAAAAGCAGTTTGGGTCAGTGGTGTTACAAAAATCCTGTACATGTGTGTAATAACACTTGTCACTTGCGGACTTAGGGTCTTCTATTTAGAAGTGGTTGTAACTCATAATGTAAGTAGACGTTTGAACTTTCAGGTAAGTTAACTTTTAGTTCCATCTTGTGAAAAAGGAAGAAATTCCAAATTTCCAAAATCTTAGAGACATTAGACGCTTTTAGAACCAGTTCAAGTCAGTACTGAGTTTAAGTCAGATTAAGAGGCGGAAACCCAACAGCAGACACTTAGTTTGGGGGTTTTCAGTCTCTCAGAGCCCCAGCAGTGAAGGACGTAGGCGCTAGAGGCAGACTGCCGAGGTTCACATCTCTACCGTACCACTTCCTGGCTGTCTTACTCTAGGCAAGCTACTCAGCCTCTCCAGTGCTCGGTTTCCTCACCCAAAAGGTAGTAATAAGAAGAATTGCTTCAGGGCCGTGAAAACTAAATGAGATGGTCTCTAAAGTGCTTCAGATGCCTGACGGTTAGCAGGTACTCAGTACACTTTAGCTGGTATTACTCAGTGTTTCCAGCGCCTACGCACGTGAAGCACTATGCCAGGCACACCACAGGCAGTCTGTAGAGGAAGGTGGTTTTGCACCTATTCCTGTGATGTTGACTTAGGTTTATCCACATGTCTCTGGGCTCCATGGCTAACACGAATAGTTGAAACAGCTGTAGCTTTATAAAACCCTCTAGCTCATGGAGCTCCTTATAGCACTGCTTGCGGGTCCTGCTTATTTGGTGTGTGTTACTTTACTCCTGTTTGTGATCTCACTTACTTTCTCAGCTAGGCTGTAATAAGCCTTTCAGGAACGGGAGCTATACACACCAGTTCTCTTTCACCACAAACAGCCATTGGATGTGTGCCTGATACAGTGTTTATCAATGAACGTGATGATGCAAAGTGAAATCTTAGCGTTTAAAATAGGTTAAGAAACTGGGTTTTTGAGAAAGAACCTACAACTGGAAAAATCCACAGTATTAAGAGCAGCTGAACTTAAGTTGTATTAATTAATGATAACTAGCCAAAGCTACAAAATATAATTGTGCTTCTTTTCAAAAAGGTGCATAATGTAAAAACAATAATTGGATGATAGGACAGAAGTCCCGGAACATGCTAAGAAAAATAGGAGCAGGAAAAGGTGGATAGTATAAATGTGTTAGATTTTTAACATTTCTGAGGTGATAGCAGAAACAAGATACTGTTTAATGTCTTAATAAATTGTGAAATAGAAGTTGAGCTGTATTAAAGATAGGGAAGCAGCCACTTTTAGAAATAAAAATAGACTCATATATATTCTGGGTAACCGAGGAGATACTAGGTAGTGGGAAGTTTGATGGGCTGTGCCTGTACAGAAAACGTGATAATTTCTTTCAATCTCTAATGGAAAACTGTTCTTCTCCCAGACAAGATGAACCTTCTAATAGCAGCCAAGAAATAAACTCTGATGACAGGCGACCCCAATGGAGACGAGAAGACCGAATCCCTTACCAAGACAGAGAGAACTACAGCCAGCCAGCGTGGCATCATCGTGGACCTCCTCAGCGAGACTGGAAGTGGGAGAAAGATGGCTTTAACAATACTAGGAAAAACAACTTCCCACATTCTTTGAGGAATAATGGTGGGCCAAGAGGATGTTCCGGGTGGCATAAGGGTGTTGCAGGAGGCTCCTCAACTTGGTTTCACAACCATAGTAATTCTGGAGGTGGTTGGCATTCAAATAGCGGAACGGTAGATTGGAATCATAGTGGTACAGGAAGGAATTCCAGTTGGCATTCTGAAGGAACAGGTGGCTTTTCCAGTTGGCATATGAACAGCAGTAACGGAAACTGGAAATCCAGTGTACGTAGTACAAATAGTTGGAGTTACAGTGGCCCTGGAGACAAATTTCAACCAGGGAGAAACAGAAATTCTACCTGTCAGTTGGAAGACCTAACGATGCTGTGGAACAAGAAATCGAAGTCAAACAAATACAATCAAGAGAGATACAGTTGGCAGCGGCAGGAAAGTGACAAAGTTGGTACGGCTGCCACGTACAGAGGTCCTTCTGAAGGATTTACAAGTGATAAATTTCCTTCAGAAGGCTTACTTAACTTCAATTTTGAGCAGCTGGAAAGCAAAACTACTAAACAGACAGATCCCGTAGCTTCCAAAATGGGTGGGAAGAATGGCGGTGTAGCGAGGGACAAGCTCCATCGCTGGACCCCTTACCCTTCCCAGAAGACTCTGGATTTACAATCAGGAATGAAAGAAGTCACCAGTAACAAGTCAGAAATGATAGAGAAGCCTTTCTTTGACTTCAGCTTGACAACCACAGGAACACCAGAGCTCCAGATTGATGAACCAAATAATTCCCCAACGCTGAAAACACAAAAAGAAACACATAGTGGATCTCTTACTCACAAAGCCCCTTCTGACTGTGCAGCTTCTTACGAGGCAGTGAGAGATTGCCCCATTACAGAAAAGCACGAACAAGAGCTTCACTTAAGTAAGATGCCGTCGTTAAAATCTGCACTCCTTCCAATTCCAGTCACCAAGTCAGTTCCTCAAAAGCCAGATTTAAAGAATCCCTCAAAAAACACCAAAACAAATTCTTTTTTTCCTGGAGAACACTCAAATCCCTTGAACAAACCCACTATGGAAGACAGTCACGGGTCTTACGGAACCAAATTCCGAAGTTCATGTCCTCATGTTTTAAAAGGGAATAAAAGTACATTTGGCACTCAGAGAGAACCTGACGAAAATTTCAGTGATACGTTGCAAAAAGCCAAAGAGGTGCTACAGTGTCATGAGTCATTGCAAAATCCACTTCTTGGCACTTCTAAAAGGACCAGGAACTTTGCAAAAGCAAGTAGGAATGTAGAAGAGTCTGAAAAAGGATCTTTGAAGATAGAGTTTCAGGTACACACATTAGAAGATGAAAGCGATGGGGAGCTGTCCGACACGGAAAAGCACGGATCAAAACTTGGAACCCTGGGCTCTGCCACCACAGACATGTTATCCTGCAGCACTCACCTCGCTGACGAGAAAGAGGGGGATGACCAAAACCTGAAAGCATGTAGAAAACTCTCCACTAATGCCTGTAATTCAACAGTTCATCACAAAGAACCTGAGTTACAAATGCCCTCTGCAGCCAGTCCACCCTCTGGCTTACTGCTAGACTTGAAAACTTCTCTAGAAGATGCACAGGTGGATGACCCTGTTAAAGCTCACGTATCTTACGAAACAGAAGGCTTTGAGAGCGCTAGCTTGGATGCTGAGCTTCAGAAAAACGATCTAGGTCAGTCCTCAGGCCCTCTTCTGCCTGAACTCAGTAAGCTTGGTTTTCCTGCCTCCCTCCAGAGAGATCTAACCCGGCATATTAGTTTGAAGAGCAAAACTGGAGCACACCTTCCTGAGCCAAATCTCAACAGTGCTCGCCGCATTCGCAATATTAGCGGTCATCGGAAGGGTGAGACAGAGAAGGAATCTGGGCTCAAGCCAACCCTTCGGCAGATTCTAAATGCATCTCGGAGAAATGTCAACTGGGAACAGGTCATCCAGCAAGTAACCAAGAAAAAGCAAGAGCTAGGCAAAGGCTTGCCCAGGTGTGTACCTCTTTTTAGTATCCCATTTCTCTTTCTTTTAAACTTAACCCTTTGACCCTGGTCAGGAGAATTCTTGTTAATTAAATGTTTGTAAGACATACATGTTGTAGATGTCTGGTTTAAATATCAAGGAGTGACTGCTTCTGTAACAAATGCAGTAGAGTGTTTCCTGGCAGGGAATTCAGGCTGCAAAGAAGCACATCAGCCTCTAAGAAATGAGATGGAACGTAGAAAAAAATGATCTGAAATCCATCACTTTAGTTACAGGGGCAAGAAAGTGACGGCATGAGAAAGAGTATCTGTGCATCTGTATCTGTCTCTAATCTTAATGAGCGGTGCAGTCTTTATGTGTCATTGCTCTTACTACCTTTTGCTTGGAACCTATAAATAGTTACCCTTCTTTATGTACTCATGATCACAAAATACTTGCTCTTAAGTGCTTGTGTGGTATTTTGGCTGTTCATCTTAGGTTGAGGTGCTAAACTTTTCCGAATGGTAAAAGCAGCATCAAACGTAGGTTTGCCATGTGAAAATCAACCTGTATTATAATTATATAGCCCTTCAGGCTTAAATTTTTATCCTTGTTGAAATAGCATATTTGTTGTGCATCCTTTATCATCACTAGAATATTGAGATTATAAAGTTCTTGTTCTTAGCCTAGTGCCTGGCACTTGTGAATGCTCTATAAATATTTTTGTTTGGTTGGTTTGGATTTGTGTGCTGTTTAAAAATTATTTGTTGTTGGTTTAGAAAAGCTCCACGCTAATAAAACTCTCAATTTTCACTTCCTCAAATGTATTCTTTTAACTGTGCACAAGTCTCTAATTCGGTACTTGTTACATTGTAGTACTTAACAGATGGTTATTTACTTTATGTCTGGAACACTTAATAGACTGTGAGCTTCTTGAGGGCAGAAACCGTCTTATTTATATTTGTAATCTCATTAAGTGGTGCCCCCTCTCCCCTAACCATGTCTTATGATATATGGGTTTTTTCTTTGTTTTTTCTTAAGGTTTGGCATAGAAATGGTGCCTCTAGTTCAAAACGAACAAGAGGTCTTGGATTTGGATGGGGAGCCTGATCTGTCCAATCTAGAAGGATTCCACTGGGAAGGTATTTCCATTTCTTCGTCTCCTGGGTTGGCAAGGAAGCGAAGCCTTTCTGAGAGCAGTGTGATCATGGACAGGGCTCCTTCTGTGTATAGCTTCTTCGGTGAGGAAAGTACAGGCAAAGAAAATGAGCCCCAGCAGATTTTTTCACCTAGTAACTCGTTGAGGGCTGCACAGAGTCAGATAACGACCATGGGCCTTAAGCAGGAAGTGACACCTCTGGCTGCCTCCCTAAGAACAGGCGAGAGGGCTGAAAATGTTGCTGGTCAGAGGCGACACAGTGCGCAGTTGTCCTCTGACCGAACAATACCTTTGATGCACTTGGCCAAAGACCTGAACGGCCAGGAGAGTTCTGCGGCATCTTCAGAGAACCAGCATACCCAGGAGAGTAATGGAGAAGGAAACTCTTTTTCATCAAATACATCCTCAGCCCTTGGAATCTCCAGTTTGGCAGACGCGGCCACAGACAGCAGCTGTACCTCTGGTGCCGAACAGAACGACGGCCAGAGTGTGCGAAAGAAACGGAGAGCCACTGCAGTGAGTACGATTGCCCATGCTTGTTGTAGGACATGTCACACGGTAACTTGGCTGTTACAAGAAAGATTTAACTGTTTAATGTTTTCTGCGTAGCTGGGGTTGTGCTTCTTCCTACTCTGAAGTAGGTTTGTGAGGCTCTTACTTTCATATTCTTACCCTCTCGGTTTCTTTTACTGAGTAATTCTAAGTTAGGTGTAATTGAATATGAATGTACAGTACTAGGAAAATATGAAGTCATCTCTAAAACTAGTCTCCAAGCCAATGATTCTTTGTATCACCTGACCAAGGAGTAAGCCACGTCTTCAGCTGTAACTCGATGCATTCTGTGCTGCTACTGGGGAAAGGCACTCTAGTGTTGCGTTTGGAGGGCATGAATGCTCGTTAGACCCAGGACCGTTGGGCTCAACACTAAGTTAGTTTTAATACTACTAGAGTGCATTTATGTGAACAGAGTCTTAGAAATTTTTTTAATCTCTGTTATTCAGTGTTTTGTACCTCACTTACCCAGCTTGGCCCTTTCAGAATCCATTCCTTCACTGACACCACTTCTCTTCTGGCATCTCCATCGCTCATACCGCCTAACCCTTTCAGGAACCCTTTCTGAGAAGAAAGAGTTGTTGGTAGTCATACAGTCTGGAATGTGACACTGTGAGAAAATGGGCTCTGTCATTTATTTTTTATGCATTTATTTTATTTTATTTATTTATATTTTTTTCACCTTCCATTTTTTATATTTGCATTTTTCCCATTTTTTAATTTAAACTCAATTAATTAACATGTAATGTATTATATTGGTTTCAGAGGTAGAGGTTAGTGATTCATCAGCCTTATATAATACCCAGTGCTCATTACATCACGTGCCCTCCTTAATGGGGATGTGTCCTTTAATACTGAGGCAAAAGCAGAGTAGTTAAGGGCTTGCCTCGAAGACCTGGGTTCAAATTCCAGCTTTGCTCCTTTGAGTTGCACACTGTAGTGGATATTGTTGGATGAAAGTTTGCCCTGTAACAAAGCTCATATCTAGGGCTTGTCTCATAGACTGTTTAGCTTTTTGTTGTAAAGATTTCCTAGTAAAGTAGAAACTGTGCCACAGTGAAATCAGGTATATGCATTACTGGCTTTGTCCATACTTCTAACTATACCTTGCTTTACCAGTGTGAATGCTTTGCCTTAGCCCCAGTGCTTCACACCTCTAGGATGCTAGGAAGGTACTTGACCCTTTCTGTTGTAGGGTTTTTTTGTTTGTTTTTTTGTTTTGTTTTTCAAAGATTTTAATTTATTTGAGGGAGGGAGGGAGGGAGAGCGTGAGCATGTGCACAAGCAGGAGGGGCAGAGGGAGAGGGAGAGACAGACTCAAGCAGGCTCCGTGCTCAGCATGGAGCTCAGTCTCATGACACTGAGATCACTACCTGAGCTGAAACCTAGAGTTGGACGCCTAACTGTGCCACCCAGATGCCACTGTTTTATTTATTTTTTTAATCATATATAGTCAACTGATGCTTGAGTTCATACCTTGTGCATGAGATTCCTAGTATCCTGTTAGAGATGGTAGCAATAATGAAGAATAATGTATAATGGTCTTAGAATTGATTCGTTTTTTCCCTTCCTGGGTAATGACCTTTACACATTTAATATTATTCATTTTTCTTTCTCCTCTCAGGACGGATCTTCTCCTGAACTCCCAAGTCTTGAGAGAAAAAACAAAAGAAGAAGAATTAAAGGCAAGAAAGGTATAGTGCAAAATATACTGACAGAAAGAAATCCTTCTTATAGCAATTCAGCCTTTTTACAACTTGACAGAGTATATAGCTTGTGGTTTTCAAACACTGATTCCCCATTTTTTAATTATTTTTTGACATTTTTTTTTTGTCTTGCTTAAGGGCATAGAAAAGTTTGATTTTCTACCATATCCAGTTGCAGCTATAGAAGAAATGTTTGGTTGTCACATAGACCAATACGCTAAAGTTAATATATATCTTGGACAAACTGAATTCACTATAAAGTCAGAAAGTCTCATTGGGCCTTTTCAGTGATGAAGAGGAATAGGCTATTTAGTAAAGATTTTGTCTCTTTTCATTGTTTATAGCCATTTCAGTTTCCATTTCTGAGGTATCTTTGTTGCTTCTCTTACTTGAATTGAGGGAGGTTGTTAGAGTCACTTCCTTATGATACACTTCTGTGATTCTTGCTTTCCACTGACTCTGAACCCTTTCTGGTGTAAAGGCTAGTGTGGGAAGTGATTGGATGAACCTTGGGTGGTTGGATGTGATGGATAAGGTAGGAGTCAAGGTGACCCAAGTTTCTGGCTGAGGCATCTTTGGAGATGTTGGTATCATTTGTAGAGCTAGAAAACTCCATGAGAGGAACAAGTTGAGGATAGAGGAAGATGATGAGTTCCCTTTTGGATCCTTTTATTTAAAGGATCTCAGAGATACCTCAGTAAAGATATCAAGGTAGTAGTTGGGTATGTGGGTCTGGAGTTTAGGGAAGAGGTCTTAACTTACTGAACAGGAGAGAGACAAACGTAAAGATGACAAATACATACAAGTGGTAGGACATTTTATTAAAAGTAATTTAAATATACTATTTTGAAGCTATATTTTCTTCAGAAAGTTTTCTCTAATAAAATGAACTATTTTATGTTAACTAAGAGACTAGAAAAATACGGATTGGGAAGAGAGTACAAGCCGTTCACATCTGGGGCCTAATCTAAGCAAAAATGGTAGGTGAAGAGGGTGGCAGATAAAGGAAAAATGGGAAATGAAACGTACAACATTTGCTTTGCCTGGAACAAAGATTTCACTTGGAAGGGAAGTGGTGGAAGATGGTGATGAGGTAAGAAGGTACCATGTGGGAGCACGTTGGTCCTATGAGCTACCTCCATCTTACCAGTTTGCACTTTTGGTTTAGCTCTGATGTCAGTCTTGACTACATGATTTGCGAAAGTGTGATGAGTCTCCAGTGACCTATTGGAGAGAGAAAAAAAGCCTTCTCCTAAAGAACTGGTGTAGTTCCTCCGTCTGAGAAGCTGTGTTATTAAGAAGTCTCCAGTATTAAACTGAGCCTTATGGTTTCTTTTGGCAGAACGTTCTCAGGTTGACCAGCTGCTGAATATTTCTTTAAGGGAAGAGGAACTAAGCAAATCATTGCAGTGCATGGATAACAACCTTCTGCAAGCCCGTGCAGCACTGCAGACAGCATATGTTGAAGTTCAGAGGCTTCTTATGCTCAAGCAGCAGGTAACAGCAGATGGAACATGTAATGAGAATGGATTATCTCTAAAGCTGGATTTCAAAATGCTGTTTTAACAAATTACTTTATTTCTAGATAACTATGGAGATGAGTGCCCTGAGGACCCATAGAATACAGATTCTACAGGGATTACAAGGTATTCGGAAAGCATCTGATGGATTGGATCCTCAGGAGCTTGTTTATTTCTTTGTTATCTATACAGGGGAATTGAAGGAGTCATGGGAAGGTCCTGTGTTTTCTTTCCTGTCTCCTTGCTTTCATCTTTCTATGGAAGGGCCTGTGAGGCTGTACACCCTGAAAATGCTTAGCAACAGGGGCAGTATGTTACAGAAAGAGCCTTGGGTTAGGAATCAAAAGACCTGGGTTCAAATCTTGGTTCTTCCATTAGTAACTATATAACTTTGGGTAAGTCACTTAAAATTTAAAAATGGAATACTAATGCCTGTTCTGCCTGTGTCTTTTCTGGTCATATGAATTTTATGACAACATATTTTGAAGAATTATCAGGGACTTCAGAATTCTCTTGTAATCTTTAAAAATACAGATTTTCTCTGAAATGAGTGACTTTTCAGAAAACGTTTTTGCATTTGTACGTACGTATGTTTCCCATTCTAGAAACATATGAACCTTCTGAGCGCCCAGACCAGGTTCCTTATAGCCTTCCACGAGAGCAAAGGAGCAGTAGATCTCAGACATCTGCTGATGCCACACTGCTGCCTACTCCCTTTTTCCCAGTGTTTCTGGAGCCTCCATCTTCCCACGTGTCTCCGTCATCCACTGGAGTCCCTCTCCAAGTAACCACATCTCCTACTTTCCAAGCCCATGGCAGTGTTCCTGCTCCAGACTCCTCAATTCAGATTAAACAAGAACCCATGTCTCCTGAACACGAGGACAGTGTGAACGCTGTGTCACCAGGCTCTGCTGGCGATGTGTCCAAGGAATTACCGCAAGCTAATAGTATGTAAACCTTGCTGTGGATTAAGGGCAACCCGGCAGTGGGTCTAGGGCAGTTTTAGGTCAGTGATGCTGTCCTGTTTGCCCATTAAAACTAAAATTGCTAGAATTAATTTTTCTTGAAGTTTCCTTCATTTAGGGAGGATTGTTTGTTTATTTTTGAGAGAGTGGGAGAGTGTGCGTGCTTATGGTGGGACAGAGGGAAAGGGAGAGGGAGAATCTTAAACAGGCTCCACGCCCAGTCCAGAGCCTGACTTGGGGCTTGATCTCCTAACGGTGAGATTAGTACCTGAGCAGAAATCAAAAGAGTCCAACTGAGCCACCCAGGCGCCCCTAGGAGGATTATTTAAATATCAGTAACTTTTCCTCAATTTTCCGTAATCTAGGATTACTAAGTTGACTTTGCATTTGCACCTAAAATGTTCCATAATGAGGATTGGTGCAGAATTGGTTTTTTTTTTTTTTCTGTGTGTGTGTGAGTGATAAGTGAAGTTAGTCAACTTCCTAGATAAGCTATATCTTCTGAATTTCTCAGCACTTAACTTTATCATTTAAAGGCAAGACAGGATTAATAGAAGCCTAAGAGTCAGGTGCCCATGATGAAAGGCAGAGGACACTGGGGTTGGAATCATCAATAGGAACTTGAGTGGTTTTGAGAAATAGCTAGAGTTTTTACTCTTTTCATAAAATAACACTCAAGTGGCTACCATTCGAGAATAACTTCTAAACTGTTCTAAACCTTACCCAAAGTTTATGTAACCGTAATGGTGCTATATTGACAGTTATGTAAAAATAAACTGGCATTGTGTGATCTGAACAAAAACAAAAAGTCTGAAGAATTACCCTGGGTTTTGCTACCTGTTGCAACACTAGTCTAGATATCTGTCTCAAATGTGTATTATCTTTCATCTGGAACTTTGTTGCTTCTGTGTGAATAGTATTCAATATTTTTTTAAAAACTGGTAAAGAAGTAGTATAGTGACTTTTTAAACTAATATTTTTTTTAAATGGCTTTTATTAGATTTCTTCCTCTGCAAAATAATTCATGTTCACTGTAAAAAGATGGAAAATGGGTGCCTGGGTCGCTCAGTACGTTAAGCACCTGCCTTCAGCTCAGGTCATGATCCCAGGGTCCTGGGATCGAGTCCTGCATCGGGGTCCTTGCTCTGCAGGGAGCCTGCTTCTCTCTCTGCCTCTCTCTCTCTCTCTCTCTCTCTGTCTCTCATGAAAAAATAAAATCTTAAGAAAAAAGGAAGACTATAAAAATGTAGATGTTATTTTGTTATATATTATCTCAGTCTTAAATTATAAATGTGTGTTTACCTGTAGGCTTTATACAAAAGGAAAATCATAGTCTGTTATAACCCAACTTTTTTCCACTTGATATATCATGATCATTTTCCTGTGTCATAGAAATAATTCATCTGAAATATTTTAATTTTACTAGTTGAATAATACTTGAGAAGTTGCATAATATGGATATGGTAATTTATAATCTCCTTCGAATATTTGCTTTTTATCCTTTTTAATTTTTTTTTATTAGTATCTACACTACATTGTGTATGTCTTTATTTCTGTGGTTATTTTATCAGTTTAAATTCCTCCACATGAAATAACTAAGTCAAAGAAAATAGACATTTTTAAGTCAGCTGACTTTTTAACTTCTGTTATGTAGCCAAATTGGATGATGTACCCGTTAACTGGCATAGTGAAAACATCTAAGAAATAAAGGCGAAAGCACATGAGCTGAGTAGATATTTAAATGTCCACCAAGAATAAAACATGATGTTAAATATGTGGACATGTCAAACAAGAAAGAAAGAAAAGAGACGGGTAGAAACAGTCCGTGGCCATAAAGAGCTTCTGTGCGGCACACGACATACATGTTATTTGTGAGGTTACTGCAGGGCAAAGTGTAGTAAGTGCTATCATAGAAATTTCTGTAGGCTATGGGAAGCTGAGGGGTGAGATAACTGCTTTAATAGTCATAGCTTTGTTCACATATCACTGAAAGGTCGTTCTTTGGTAGAGATTCGATCACTGGTAAATACTGGCAGTTTATGATGATGAAGAGCAGACAGTAATTTTTTTCCTTCTCAATTCAGGAGAGAACGGTGACAGTTGTCCAGTTTATCCAGTCATCACTGCAACATTGTCCTTATCAGAGGTCACAGAAAGTTCCCATGAGCCTAGCCAAGAACTGAAGTTTTCCATGGAGCAAGGAAATACCAGGAACAGAGGAAATGGCCCCTCTTCCCAGCCAGCTGGTCTTGCAAGCGTAAATAAAGAGGATGAAGAGCCAGGCAAGGGCAACAGCGGGTCTGAGGCCTGTTCCAGTTCTTTTCCAAGATTGTCATTTGTTTCCGAAACCCCCCTAGAGAGGGAACCCCACTCTCCCGCTGACCAGCCTGAGCAGCAGGCAGAATCTACCCTGACGTCAGCTGAAACTCGGGGAAACAAGAAAAAGAAGAAACTTAGGAAGAAGAAAACACTGCGGGCTGCTCATGTTCCTGAGAACAGTGACACTGAACAGGATGTATTTACTGCTAAACCTGTAAGGAAAGCAAAGACCGGAAAGTCAGCTAAAGGGGGGAAGGTGACAACCTCCACCTGGGAAGATAGCAGAACTGGCCCGGAACAAGAGAGTGTCAGAGATGAGCAAGAGAGTGACTCGTCTCTGGAAGTCCTGGAGATCCCTAACCCTCAGTTGGAAGTGGTGGCCATTGATTCTTCTGAATCTGGAGAAGAGAAACCAGACAGTCCATCTAAAAAGGATATTTGGAACTCCACAGAGCAAAACTCATTAGAAACGTCTCGTTCTGGTTGTGATGAAGTTAGCTCTACCAGTGAGATTGGCACTCGTTATAAAGATGGTATCCCTGTAAGGTGAGGATGTTGTGCTGATCCAGTCAGAATGGCCTCACCATTATTCTTTTCTTAAAAAATACAAGTTTTGGTTATGAATCAGTTTTTAAATAAGAATCCAGTGTATAGAAAGTCAGTAGAGATTATGGATAGGAAGACTCAAACCTTGGCAGTGGAGATTTCTGCTTTCTCCTTTGTGTTGTAAATATTTACTGTACTTAAACTTCCTTTCATATAGAAATTTCAGATGGAAAAACTGATCTCTTCTATCATTGCTGTGTTGCCCATTGTTCAGAACAGTCCTTTGAGTCAGGAAAACTTTAGTTATGGCCTGTCCTATTCACAAATGCTAAAAAGACTTTTGCTATCATTTTGTAGTGTGGCAGAAACTCAGACTGTGATCTCCTCCATAAAAGGCTCAAAGAACTCTTCAGGTATTGGTTATTCAGCTTCATTTAAATTAACCACAGGAGAAAAGGGATATAAATATTAGAGTCAGGGTTTAAGCCTGTAGAATGGGGTGGGGTGGGGTGATCGTCACCAAGGGTAGTGCTTTAACCAGCAGTTATGGTATCTGTAAATCCTCAATCCTGCCTTTTTAATTTCTTATTCCCACCTGTCCTATCTGTTCAGCTAATGAGTATTAAGGTTTCATTGCCTCCCCGGGGTTTTTGCTTTGAGAAGGAACTGCTTAAAGAATAATGCCTTGTTTAACAGAATAAGTGGCAGCAGAAGAGAGGATGTGGAGAGAGATTTGGTACTTTCCAGGTTCATTCAAAAAATAAGTATCTGTCTTTTTTCCTAAGTGAGAGGACTTCTCTGCCTTCTCTTGTTACAAAGTCTTCATAATGTAGATCATTAATGAAAGATGTGTTTTGCTAGGGGAACTGGGTTTTAAGACGAATCCAGGGACCACTATATTATGCAATGGTTTTAATTTCTGAGTATCTTTTCAGACAAAAGCAGACACGTCTCTGAAACATATTCTTGTTTTCCAGAAATATCTTCCGAGCCAGGAGATGATGATGAGCCCACAGAAGGGAGCTTTGAGGGGCACCAAGCCGCAGTGAATGCAATTCAGATATTTGGGAACTTACTGTACAGCTGTTCAGCAGATAAAACTGTCCGAGCTTATAATCTGGTGGTGAGTTGATAAATCAATTTGAATGTTTTTGCAGGTTTTAGGAACTCCAGTTCATGCTCTCTTAAACAATAAGGTAATCTCTTTGCTGTCTGGTGAAAGGTGAGTTTTAGACTGTAGATGAGGTTGATGCAGTGGCTTAGCTGGGTCACTGGGGATTTAGCACCTTTCTGTCTCTCCATTCTGTTTTCTCTGGTGTCACCTCTTCCTAAAGCTAGTTCTCCTGCTCATAGGCAGATTTCAGAAGCCCCCGGGGTTTCTTTTTCCTCCTATTGCCATAAAAACGGGTCCTCTGTTGGACTGTGAACAACCACTTGGCAAAGGGAGATGATATGACAACAGGTTCTAGTCGTGGCGTTGTTGATGAGGTCAGTCTTACAGCTGCTACATAATAGGGTAGAATGAATATCAGGGAAGTACTAGAGGAGGCAGTTTTCCTCACATTTGATTAATTGTCCCAAGTTATTAAGGAGAGCAATAGCATTCTAGTACCTCACACTTAGTATAATCTGATGCTCGTTAGTCTCAGTTTTCATAGAGTAAACTTTTGAGTTTTGAATTTGGTATATGTCAAACTAATTTTGCTTATCAACGGTGATAGCCAAGAAGCTTTAGGAATATTCTGTTGTCTGAAAAGACGCCATGAAAGTATTTGAAATTACTGAAGTCCTTGAGAGTCAAAAGGTTAGATGATGGACCATGCAAATGTGTTCGCTCTAGGCAGAGGTGTCCAGGTTCCATTGGCTTAGTGATGTGAAGGGGCAACAGGGATGAATGAAGGAAGGAAGCAGTGGTACCAGGAAGTAGGAGTGTAACATTTGGGGGACTGGCTCTAACTCTTAATTGCACAATAAATATATGTATGTGTGTATGCGCATTCTAAGTGGATCTCCGTATGTGCACAAAGATAACATTTAGGATGCTCCCTTGTGAAACCGCCCCTGGATCACTACGGCCTATGATGGCACCTGATACATCTCTGAATATTATGGAACATTCTCTTATAAGTTACTGATGAAATGCAGGAAATTATCTGGGAAATTAGCTACAGTTTGGATTTGTCAGGTCTTTGATCGTATGTTGGAGACCCTTACCCTAGGCATTAATTAAAATTCTGATCTATCTTACAGCAGATTGCCCTCAGTATTTTTGGTATGGCTCAGCTAACAGAGTTGCAGGTACTTAGTTCATGTGACTGTTTATTGGGCATTTAGTGAACAGATACTTACTGAGCATCTTTTTTTTTTTTTTTTAATTTATTTATTCGACAGAGATAGAGACAGCCAGTGAGAGAGGGAACACAAGCAGGGGGAGTGGGAGAGGAAGAAGCAGGCTCATAGCGGAAGAGCCTGATGTGGGGCTCGATCCCACAACGCCGGGATCACGCCCTGAGCCGAAGGCAGGCGCTTAACCGCTGTGCCACCCAGGCGCCCCTGAGCATCTTTTGTATATCAGGCACTAACCTAGACACTGAGGATACAGCAGCAAACTGTATGTTTTAGCATTTTTGTTGTTGTTGTTGTTGTTGTTGTTGTTGTTGAGGGAATGTATTCTCTAATTCTCTCTAATCACCCGCAAATAACGAGCTGATATGTGCTTGACTTTAGAGTCGGAAGTGCATTGGTGTCTTTGAGGGGCACGCCTCCAAAGTGAACTGCCTCCTGGTTACCCAGACCTCTGGGAAGAATGCTGCCCTTTACACTGGTTCCAGTGACCATACCATTCGCTGCTATAATGTCAAGGTAAGTGAGTCCAGAGAAATCAACAGTGATCATATTAAGCTGCTTCGACTGTATTTACTGGGTAGAGTGGGGACGCTGAGACAGATGGTTCACTCTGCCCACTTTCTTATACTTCCAAGCCTATTTTATAACAGGCAGACCTCAAAGATACTGCAGGTTGGTTTCCAGACCACTTCAGTAAGGTGTGAATATCACAGTAAAACAAGTCAAATGAATTGTTTGGTTTCCTAGTGAACATAAAAGTTATGTTGGTGCTATACTGTGTTCTGTTAGGTGTGCAGTGTTGTTATATATAAAAGAAACAGTGTATGTACCTTAATTAAGAAATACTTTTTTCTTTCTTCCACAGAAGGGTGGGGAGGGGAAAAAAGAGGAAGAAAAAGAATACTTTATTGCTAAACAAATGCTAGCCATCATCTGAGTTTTTAGCGAGCTGTAGTCCTTTTGCTGGTGGAAGGTCCAGCCTCAGTGTTGATGGCCGCTGACAGATGTGGGAGTGGTTGCTGCAATTTCTTAAAATAAGACCACAGTGAAGTTTGCCTCCACTATTGACTATTCTTTCACGAACGATTTCTCTATAGTGTGTAGTGCTGTTTGATAGCGTTTTACCCCCAGTGGAACTTCTTCCAAAATTGGAGTCCATCCTCTCAAGCCCTGTGCCCCTGCTTTATCAACTAAGTTTATGGGATATTCTAAATCATTTGTAGTCATTTCATAATCTTCACAGCATCTTTACCAGGAGTAGGTTCCGTCTCAAGAAGCCACTTTCTTTGCCCGTCCGTAAGAAGCAACTCCTCATCCATTGCAGTCTTATCCTGAGATCGCAGCAAGTCGGTCACGCCTTCAGGCTCCACTTGTCATTCTAGTTCTCTTGCTCTTCCCACCACATCTGCAGTTACTTCCTCCACTGAAGTCTTGAACCCCTCACAGTCATCCTTGAGGGGTGGAATCAGCTTCTTCCAAACTTCTGTTTACATTGATATTTTGACTTGTTCCCTTAATGGCATCTAGAATGGTGAATCCTTTCCAGAAAGTTTGCAATTTACTTTGCCCAAATCCATCAGAGCAGTCACTATCTATAGCAGCTATAGTCTTGTGAAATGTGTTTCTTAAAAAATAGATTTGGAAGTTGAAATGACTCCTTGATTCCTGGTCTGCAGAATGGATGTTTGTTAGCATGTATGAAAACAACATTAATGTTGTTGTACATCTCCATTAGATTTCTTGGGTGACTAGATGCTTGTCAGCAAGCAATTCATATTTTAGAAGGAATCTTTTTTTTTTTTTTATCACAGTTTATATCTGATTTCCCTATGAAGACTACAAAAAGATCTCACATGGCTTAACCAGAGGCAGCATGAATTTTAACATTTGGGCATATTTACTGTCTTTTTCTTTATTTCACAATTTTATACATGGCATTTGTAATTTTATGGGAGAAAATTGAATAATTTTGGAGACTGACTTTTTATAAAAGGTTGGGAAAAGAGGTCAGAATCTTTGACAGCCTGAAGTTTTTATCATCCTACCCACAGCTTGTCTCATCCTACCCACTTGTAAAAATCTTGATTTTAACATCTGTTTCCAGTCCTGTTTAAAAGCTACACTTGGGCCTTTTGTTGCTTGGTATCATTCAGTAACAAATCTTGAGCACTGGCTGTCTTACCGGCAACAGGGCCAGGTTACCTAGGTAACTAGAATTGCTAATACAACCCAGTTCTGGAAATTCATGGAAATCATTTCTTGAAGGTGAAATCAAACAGTACTTATTTAACCTGGATATGCATCAGAATTACTAAAGAAATTTTTTTAAATGCATATTCCAGAGCTGACTGAATTAGAATCTCTGGGATTGAGGATGAAACTTGGGGTTCTGTATATTACGGATCAGCCAAGCCGGCACTGGTTTGAAGGAGGCATTTGGGAACTATTGAAATAGAGAATCAATTATAGGAAAGCACATACATGATTAATGCAAGTATTAAGTATACCACTGTAATCTTTATTTTCCTTTTTAGATGTAAAATGCAGCTTTATCTTTGGCTACTTAATTTAAAAGTTGAAGGCCCAATTCTTTTTTTTTTTTTTTTTTTTTAAAGATTTTATTTATTTATTCTTTCGACAGAGATAGAGACAGCCAGTGAGAGAGGGAACACAAGCAGGGGGAGTGGGAGAGGAAGAAGCAGGCTCATAGCAGAGGAGCCTGATGTGGGGCGATCCCGTAACGCCGGGATCACGCCCTGAGCCGAAGGCAGACGCTTAACCGCTGTGCCACCCAGGCGCCCCTGAAGGCCCAATTCTTAGTCCTCTTTGAAGAGTTTCTGCATTCCAAATTAGGAACACAAGTGACGTTGTTAGAGTTGATTTTTTGTTTATAGCTTGAGTCTTTGGCCAAATCTAAGAGAGTCTTCTACAAGATAGAGGATGCTATGTTTTCTTCCTCATAAAAATCATTTCACACTCTGCTTTAAGAAGGATTGATTTCACATTTTATTTGCTGTTACCTCTGCTAATGAGGTGTTGTGTACTTTTGTCAGACACGAGAGTGTGTGGAACAGTTACAGTTGGAAGACCGGGTCCTCTGCCTCCATAGTCGATGGCGAATCCTCTATGCGGGACTGGCAAATGGCACTGTGGTCACCTTCAACATAAAGGTAGGTGTTTGGGGAGAAGGCTATGTTCCCATGTCACTTGAAAGTAGTGTGCGTGTGGAAAAAAGTAGAAGGCAGACATTTTTCTGTTTTCTCGTGTGAGAAAACAACAGAATGAGCTGCTACTCAAAACCTGTTATCTTCTGGTATAAGTGAAATAAGATCCTTCATTCTGTCTGCTCAGACCCAAGTGTGCCAGGACCAAAAGGTAACTCTACTAAATTAAACCAAGCCTGACGATTTGGGGCCAAATAATGAGTCATAGGTTAAACTAGTCTGTCTCATTTTAAGAATGACACCATGAAAAATGAGCTTAAATTCTTTTGAGTATGACATTGTTGTGGTTTGGCACTGACTTAGGGTTTCATGAGGATAGCCTATTCTGTAATGTGAACCCAGTCATAGATTTGCCTTTTGCTCATGTGGCCTCATTCTTTCCTAATCCAAAGATAAATTCATTTGTCGAGCAAAACTTTACTGAGCATCTGTTTTGTGCTAGGCCTCAGCATAAAGCTTAGGAAATGAGGAGGGACCAGTTCTTGATGGCCATATATGCTTTGTTAATGTAGGTGGACTTCCATCTTGTGGGCTTTAAAGTAGGAGAGACATGATCCAATTTGTATTTTAGACAAAGTCATTCTGGGGTTGATGATAGGAAAGTACTGGTACTAGTAGAGGCAGGAAGATCATTTAGGAGGCTTTGTCGTAGAAGATGACATGAAAGGTCAGACTAAGGATGAAGAGAAGAGAATGGATAAAAGATGTAAGAGGTAGAATTGATGGGTTTGGTTGCTAATGAGTTGTAGCACTGTATCCCAAGGTCATCTGGTCATCTCTCCCCTCCCCCCACCGAGAGAGAGCATGTGAGTGTGCTGATGCAGGGGTCGGGGTGAGCAGAGTGAGAGGGAAAGAGAGAATCTTAAGCAGTCTCTATGCCCAGCACGGAGCCCGACGTGGGACTCGGTCTCACGACCCTGAGGTCATGACCTGAGCCAAAATCAAGAGTCCGACTAACCGACTGCGCCACCCAGGCGCTCCACGGTCATCTTTTAACAGCGTGTTAACAATGTTCACTGTGTTATGCCCAATTACAGTATTATTTATATGTTTTGTGAATACCTACCAACTCTCCTTCCACATGTGAGCTGGAACCATTGCTTTTATAAGGAATACAATAAAATATGTCATGGCTTCTGCCTTTGAGATAAAGTTTAAAATCAAGTTAGAAGAACCTAGCACATAGATAATCAAGTGCCAAGTTGTTTGGGTCACTTGATAGGAAAAGATCACAGAAGGGTCATTAGTGAAAGTTGTTGACATTAGATCTGGTTAGGGCAAAAGAAATAAAAATAATAAATTTGAAATATTTTAAAGGATAAAACTTGCTAATTACCTAATTCTTTTTTGGGAGAGCAGTGTTTATTTTGTTTGTTTTTTATTTATTTGACACAGAGAGAGACAGCCAGCGAGAGAGGGAACACAGGCAGGGGGAGTGGGAGAGGAAGAAGCAGGCTCCCAGTGGAAGAGCCTGATGTGGGGCTCAATTCCAGGACTCCAGGATCACGCCCTGAGCCGAAGGCAGACGCTTAACGACTGAGCCACCCAGGCGCCCCCTAGGAGAGCAATGTTATCAAAGGTAGACAGAGGTTAGGAGCAAGACTTTTGAGGCAGGATGAGGACAAGAAATTCAAATGGAAATGGTCTTTAACTGACTGACAAGCCCCAGAAAAGGTGGACCTTGAGACAGATTTGAGAGTCTGCAGACATGGGCATTTTGAAGCCTTGTGAGGGCTGGGCCCTTTTTGGTTTGCCTATACACCCAGAATGCAGTGCTTCTGAAGTCTCAACAGAAAGGGCTGTTGATCTGTGCCTGTCCACCAGTGGGCCCTGAACTGCATCAGGCCGTCTTCCCAGCATCTAAGATGGCTGGAGTCATTGCTTAGCCCTGGAGGCTCCCAGCTGCTGCTCTGTGCTTAGTTTCTGGGAGTTTCACCGCTTGTGTGCACTTGAAATTCCTTTATATGTATTTAATATTTCTATATATATATATTTAAACTTTTTTTTTAAGTAATCTCTACACCGAACTCAGGGTTTGAATGCACGACTCCAAGATCAAGAGTAGCATTCTCTACCTCCTGAGCCAGCCAGGCGCCCCCCTAAAGTTCCTTTTGAGAAGTTTTTGGGACGTGGGAGACTTTATGAACCAGATTGGTGTGGGGATGAGGGAAGCAAGTCTAAGATCTGAGGAAAAGGAATGTTTGCGAATTCAGGATGTGACCATGCCACTCTGACTGATAGAAAAGGCTTTAGTTCACTAAATGATGTTATGAGAGATGATATAGAGCGAGAAATCAGAAGAACTTGAGAATAACAGAAAGGTGGAGAATGAGAGACTCTTACCGAAATTATCTAAGTAAGTAATACTCAGGGGAGAAATTTGGAGACACATGGCTAATTGTATAATTTTTGATAACAAAAAAATCAGGGAAAGAATTTCTGAGTCTGTGGCATGGAAAATGTGTTAGAAAAAAAATTGATCATTATTATAACCTAAGGGAAGTGACAGAAGGCATAAAAAGAGATCAGATAGTATAGGTTGAAGTTAGAAATGTGTTTATAATGCAAGAGTTTGGTGTGCCCCCACTGGAATCGGGGAGGAGGGAGTCATGGACACAGAGAGTTGGAATGGGAGTGGCAGAGATCGGGAAGTTAAGACAGGGATGGGGTATGAGAACTTAAGTACAGGTAATAGAATTTAAGAGTTTGTATCAGGGTAGTGGTTTGGGTTAGTTGACTTGGACATTTAGCAGCTAAGTTGCTTTTACTTCATATAATACTTCATATTTTTCAGAACAATAAACGACTTGAAATCTTTGAGTGCCATGGCCCTCGGGCCGTCAGCTGTCTTGCCACAGCTCAGGAAGGTGCCCGAAAGCTTCTTGTTGTTGGGTCATATGACTGTACCATTAGTGTACGTGATGCACGGAATGGACTCCTCCTCAGAACTCTGGAGGGCCATAGCAAAACCATCCTTTGCATGAAGGCAAGTACTGCGCGAGAGAAGAGGAGTTGGTTGTCTGGCACAAAGAGAAGGATTTGAGTGACATTTCCCTTGTTGTCTAATGCCTTATTTAGAACACACCATCTTGAAAAGAGCAAGGAGATTACAGTGCTTTACTTTAGGCTTGGGTCACCAAAGGTTGTACTGTATTTTACTATATTAACAGAGAAACAGGTGTATTTTATTATAGAATGTAGATTTACTTTAAAGCCCTTGGCTATTTCACAATCATTCTGAAGAGGCAACAAACCCAGTAACACACTGTCAGTTCCTCACAGTACCTGGTGGTAGGACAGAAGTTTCACTTTAGAAAATTTGAGGAACTTATTATTTTATCCCTAGTTCATGCTCCTCTCAAAGTAGGTTAGAAATTAGAATTGAACAACGTGCTTTACAAGTTACAGAGTAAACTCAGAACCTTATACCAAATCTACCTCAATGAATTTTTTTCTTTAAGGTGGTGAATGACCTTGTGTTCAGTGGCTCCAGCGATCAGTCAGTCCACGCCCATAACATTCATGTAAGTTGTGTTGATGTAAAGAACTCTTGAATGGAATGATGGTTAAAGCTTAAAGGATTCCTCAGACTTCCTGCAATTTAAATGAAACCTTTTTCCAGTGAAAAGCTTAATAATAATCTCTACCCCGTATAAGCTCTTGGAAAGTAGTGAACACTGTGGAAATTCTGACCTTTTCAAAATTTTTAATGGGGGACAGATTCAAAGTTTATGTAAGTTTTAGTTTGTTTCATTTAAACTTGAGATAAATCGAGCATCTGAGACACTAAGAAAGTGGGTATGTTGTGTAGTTTAAAATAGAACAAGTGAAAGCAGCCGAGAGACGCTGCTCAGGTCATGGAGGCAGCTCTGTGAAGTTCAGTGCCTGGGCTAGAAACCCGGGGGTAATGCAGCCTCAGGGACTCGTCCAGATGCGATGAAATGAGAAAAGTGGAAATACTTCAAAACCTGTAAAACACGTACAGATAGCATTGTGGACCTTCTCTTTCTAAGACACCAGCTTCTATCCATCAGGATACATTTCAGATATATTGTGTACCTATATTGTAATAAGTGCTTGTCTGAGTACTTAGCTGTTAAAATTAGTTCAGCTACCTTACGTACAAGTAGCTTCAGAATTACAGCTTTTGGAATAATACAGTCATAAATCTCAAAAGTCAGAAGGAATTTTGAAAGTCAGTCTAGTGACTTGTCTCTGTTTGAACGCAGACTGGTGAGCTTGTGCGGATCTACAAAGGTCACAATCATGCAGTGACTGTGGTGAATATCCTAGGGAAAGTGATGGTGACCGCTTGCCTGGATAAATTTGTTCGTGTTTATGAATTACAGGTAGAATTTAGATACACTATGTTGCTTGAACGATTTGGGAAAAGGTCTGTTTGGGTTTGGTGTTGATTTTTTTTTTTTTTTAAATGTGGTAAGGTGGGGGTGGGGCCCAGAAATCTGCATTTTCCACAAGCCCTCTAGACAGTTCTGAAGCAGATGGTCTGTGGACAGCACTTTCAGAAACATGGCTCTGAGCTATATGGTGAGGCTCACAGAGGTCAGTACCGGGTGGTTTCCCGACTGCCGCTGTAGTATCTAAAGCCTGTCTAGTTCTCCTTATGTGCAATTTCAGGTTTGAGACTTTGACACTACACAGAAATTAGTTTTCTCATTTCCAATTATCAGCTCCTCCCTTGAGGACTTATTAGAAAGATTGTCATTAGATTATGTTTCTGTGAAAATGCTACTGGTGCTTCAGCATAGTGCCTCAGGTACGGTTTTAAACGTGCCGGAGGCCTCCAGGGATTATGCTTATTAAACACGGGGTATAAATAACCTTAATTCTTTCTGTTCTTTTCCTCCACCTAAGTCCCATGATCGATTGCAAGTTTATGGAGGACACAAAGACATGATTATGTGTATGACCATCCATAAAAGTATGGTGAGTGTTGTCAGCCATGTCCCATGCTGCTTTTGAATATGTTTACTAAAAACTACAAACTGATAATAATGTTCCTATTTATCACTTCCAAAGATGACATCTGTTTCTGATATGCCTTGTTATTAAATGCTTTTCTGTCTTTTGGCATAGTATCATTGAGAAGTAACACAGTGACATTGTTGAATATTCTCTTTGCTATTAATAGCTAAAATAATTACAATAAAAATCTGATACCACCATTAAACAGAAAATAAGTTTAAGATGCTTCCCCTAAAAATTGTGAGTGGTGCTTTTTCCAGAGACATTACGATCCAAACAGAACATTGGAATAGAGTCAGGAGATTTGGCCAGTATGGCATAGCGAAAGCAGACCTAAAAGTAGAAGGTAATTCACTCAACCCTGCTAAGCCTTGATTTATTTTACTTGTAAGTTATGTGGTTGCACCACAATGGATGTTTTCTAGATTCTGAGCAGTAGAACCCTTGTCGCAATGAAATGCAGATGGCCACTACGTAAGGCACAGTGTAGCATACAATGTTCAGGCGCCAGGGGCACAGGGCACAGTGTAGGCGGGTGCCTGGGAGCCCTGCGCTGCTGCTCTCATCCAGGGTCTCACGAGTGGCTCTCTTAAGGAGCGTAGCTTCAAAGTATCCACACTAGAAGGTACTTACCCATGGTAGGACTCTGGGGTGGCTTTGGGTTAGGCCTGTGTTTGCTTACAGCGGGCACAAAGAACTTTTGACACATATTTTGAGGATGTTTAGTAGTTGTTTTTTTGTGCGTTGTTTTGATCTGATATAGAAACCTCTTTTTCCAGATTTATACTGGCTGTTATGATGGCAGTATTCAAGCTGTGAGGCTGAATCTGATGCAGAATTACCGTTGTTGGGTAAGGAGCGAAACTGTTCTTATAGCCAGACTTAGGAGTTGTTTAACCCTAGGCTAATTTACAGATCTGCATTAGCGTCAATCAAGCATTTTTATATTTGAGCATCTACTTTATGCCTCCCACTAGAGGACAAAGGAAGCTTATTTTTTTTTTTAAAGATTTATTTACTTACTGTAGGGCAGGAGAGAGTGACATGAGTGGGGGGGCAGAGGGAGAGGGAGAGAGAATCTTTTTTTTTTTTTAAGATTTTATTTATTTGACAGAGAGAGGCACAGTGAGAGAGGGAACACAAGGGGGAGTGGGAGAAGGAGAAGCAGGCTTCCCATTCAGCAGGGAGCCTGTTGCGGGGCTCGATCCCAGGACCTTGGGATCATGACCTGAGCCAAAGGCAGATGTTTAACAACTGAGTCACCCAGGCACCCCAGGGAGAGAGAATCTTAAGCAGACTCCACATGGAGCCCTACTTGGGGCTTGATTTCACAACCCCGAGATCACAGCCTCAGCCAAAACCAAGAGTCGGACGCTTAACCAACTGTGCCACCGAGATGCCCCAAGGAAGCTTATTTTTAAAAGCTATACGTGAAATGCTTCCATACTTCTTCCAAGAACAATCTATTTTAGGATTAGATAGGAGGTATGTCTACATATCATCCACGCAGAAGTCATCTCTGTGGTGGTTTTTGTTTGTTTTATTATAAATCAGTACTTGCTAACAAAAATATCAATAGTACAGAAGTACAGCTGACCCTTGAACAGTGCAGGGATTAGGGGTACGAAACCCTGTGCAGTTGAAAGTCCGCTCATAACTTTTGACTCCCCAAAAGCTTACCTACTAATAATAGCCTCCTGTTGATCAGAAGCCTTACTGACAACATAAACAGTCAATCAACACGTATTTTGGATGTTATATGTGTTATATACTGTTGCCTCACAACATGGTAAGCTAGAGAAGAGAAAATGTTACTAAGATCTAAGAAGCAGGGCCTGGCTGGTTCAGTTGGTAGAACATGCGACTTGATGTCAGGGTGATGAGTTTGAGTCCCATGTCGGGCGTGGAGATGACTTAAATAAAGTAAATAAAATAAAACCATAAGGAAACGAACATACATTTGCAGTACTGTACTGTATTTATTAAAAAAAGTTCATGTATAAGTGGACCTGTGCGTTTTGAAACCGTGTTTTTCAAGGGTCAACTTTATAGGAAATAAAACATGGAAGTGCTTATTTCTGTGACCTGCCCACTCTCTTATGCTCATTCCTCAGGGATTTCACTTATTCATAGTTTTCTTTGTGTCCTCATTGGATTTTGAGGATTAGGCAAATAAAAATGTGTGTTCTTGAAGGTTTTAAACGTCTGTTGCTTGGACTAAATTGCATGGTTTTTATTTTGGGGTGGGAGCTCCACACTTCTACACTGTTCCTTATAGGCCTTAAGTTGTTTCATCAGTTCTAATATTAGTGGTGATCAAAAAAAAGTTTCTGGCACTGAAATTCCACCACCTCCCCGCCTCCATACCTTAACATGTTGTTTTGCAGAATTGATGGAATGAAATGAAAGCACTCTCCATTTTTAGATTTGATTTAGACTTGTCCACAGACTGGTTACTTTGCAGCTTTTTACACATTACTGTGTTTGCTTTTTGGTCTTCTCAGTGAAGGACAGAAAATATAGTACAATGGGATCTAGAATACGAATAGAGAGTTTATCTAGAGAAATGGAGAAAATACCATCTGGTTTTAAAGCTGGAGGGGATGGAATAGTGCTACAGGAAAAAGCATTATTTTATGGAAATAAACCTGTTAGAATTTCAAGATTTAAGACAAGCAAGCCTGGAGGGGAAAAGAACCAAGAAAGAGTCTGTGCTTTCTAGCGAGTGAAATTGAGAATTGAGCCACATTTTTAGTAAAGGAGGAATTTTAAAAAAAAGGCAGAGGGGCGCCTGGGTGGCTCCTTTGGTTAAGCATCCAACTCTTGGTTTTAGCTAAGGTCATGATCTCAAGGTCATGAGATTGAGCCCTGAGTTAGGCACCAAGCTCAATGGGGAGTCTGCTTGAGATTCTCTCCCTCTGCCTCTTTCCCTCTCCCCACTTGTATGCTGAATAAATAAAATAAAATCTTAAAAAAAAAAAAAGAAGGTTACAATTCAGTTAATAAAGATTCTCAGTGAAGTTAGGCTTCCAAGGCAGTGTAGGTTTCTTTGTCAGACATTTTTATTTTCAAGTTTATGAGTTAGCAGTTCTCAGAATTGTGAAATACTGCCCCTTCAGTATTATAGAGAGCTCTTAGCCTTTTTTTTAAAAAAAAAAAAAAGATTTTATTTATTTATTTAGAGAGCAAGTGGGGGGAGAGGCAGAGGGAGAGAGAGAAAATCCCAAGCAGACGCTCTGCTGAGCATGGAGCCTGACTCAGGGCTCAATCTCACTACCCTGAAATCATGACCTGAGCCGAAATCAAGAGTCAGATGCTTAACCAGCTGAGCCACCTAGCACCCCACCTTTCGTTTAAATAAATGGACTAAGGAACTCATTTATGATGGCAAGATAAAAAATAAATGTGGCTTAAACTGAATTTTATGTTAACTTGTCTGTCAATATTTGCTAACCTTATATTAGCAAATTCTCTAACAATGTGTTTATCTGGGTGCTTTGCCTTCTCAATAGAGCAAAGTGTCAAGACTTTCCAGTCTTTTCAGGGCTCCTCAAAATATTGGTAATTAATGTGGATGCCTCTGGCTTTGTTACATTTTCTAGCCAAGAATAAAGAATAAGGGGCTTACTTTTTGCTTCCACAGTACTTACAAGGTACAAGCGAGGACTGCTCTAATTGTGATTGCATGTTTCCTCTACTCTTTTCCCCTTACCCTTTCATTGTTTTTCTCCCCAGTGGCATGGTTGCTCTCTGATATTTGGCGTTGTAGATCATTTGAAACAACACTTGCTCACTGACCATACGAATCCAAACTTTCAAACTCTGAAATGTCGCTGGAAGAACTGTGATGCTTTCTTCACTTCTAGGAAAGGATCCAAACAGGTACGTGAGTGGGACCTGAGGCCAACCTGGGGTCATTCGACTGCTCAGAGCAGGCCGACTTTTGCCTTATTGGAATGTTCAGAATTGCAATAAATAAGGGAGAGTCTAGGGATTTTCCTTTTTATTATTATTCAGAGATTTGGGGAATAGCTTAATGAGGTTTCAAATGATGAATTGGGTAGTTTTTGAGAAAAAGCCTAAAGAGAATGTTTTCAAATGTTTCAAATCCAGTAACTGGACCTAGAGGATTATTACAGTGTTCTTGTGTAAGATAAGAACTCATCTTTAAGTGCATAGTTTGATATAAATGAGCAAAGTGCTGGGTCCTAGCCACCTTCCATGTATGGATCTTAGAAGGTACCCATGAAGCTCTCCTTGGCTTGGACTTTCTCTTGTCTTACTACCAACTTTTCCCTCACGGGCCCTTTTCCCTTTATTCCTAGGACGCTGCGGGACACATTGAACGACATGCTGAGGATGACAGCAAAATTGATTCATGAAGTTTTTTTGCCTCCCATGTTGGGAAGTTACCATTTGAACTAATTTTACATCGGCCCCTCACGGAGGCCACAGTCTTCCCTTCCCCAGAGAAGCAGGGAAGGAGAAAGTGGTTTCTCACCAGGCTTACCACTAGCATAAGTCTGGGCAGCTCTACGGGATGATAGTTACACTTTAAGTTCTTACTGGAGGTTTGTCAGATTTAAACAGATTTTAAGGAACCATACTTCTCTGGGACATCATGGAACGCAGTAATCTGTGCTACTGGTATTCCCCAGATGTTGATTAAAGATGCAGATCTTAATTGGCTACTCAGTCTGACCCCAATCATATGTATTTTTTTTTATTGCTTTCAGTTTGCGACTTTTAGTTTTTGTATGATGGTTTAAACCCGTAGTCCGGCTTTTAAGTACAAGTTTGTGCAAATGCTAGATTTTTAGGATCACTTTTAATTTCTTTAGTTCTAATAACTGGTATTTAAATTAGAAACAACTAGTTTCCTTTCTTAACAATTATGTGCAGTGTGTTTCACTATTCTCTTGCTTTGTAGATGGACAGAGCTGGCTTTAAATGCCAAAGGGACACACAGTAGATTTTCAACAGCTAGAGTGACTGCTCTGCTGGTTATATATTAGGAACTCAGCAAATCACATAATGACAAGTCCTCACAGACAGCACTCCCTATCAAATGTCTGTGCAAGTTTTGATAGGAATGCTCAGTTCAAGACAGTGCACAAAGCTAACATCTACCTTGCAATGTTGCTGTTAGGTCCGGGTGCTCGCGGCTGCAGGTATCGTCAGGCTGTTCGAACTGGAGTATAGCCTTTATCTCCCTTTCCAGTTTCTGACTCTCCAGGCCCCTTGCAGGTGTGAAACCTCTCAGTTTGCTCCATTGCCAAACCCTCTGTCCCCCACTGTCTGGCTGTGCCTAGACTGGTGGCAGCCATCACATACTTCCTCTAGGCTCCCAGGATGCTCCCCCCCCCCACCTGCAGCACCCAAGATGGGAGAGTTAGGATAAAGCACCTGCATACAGTCTTCAGGGGCTCAAGCAGGCTTTTTAGAGACTGATTTCTGAAACTGGAGTCTTGTCTTCACCTCCCCTCTGCCTGGCAAAGAAGAGTAGAGTATGAGGAAGGTAAAGACTCCACTTTTCCACTGGGAGCAGCCAAATTAACAAATCCTAGTGAAACTGCTTTGTCCTTGGATTTTCTCTGGACTCTTGAGAGAAGCTATAGAAGTGTTGCTTTCCAGCCTTTTGTTTCTGGATTCTCAAAACTCTGAAAGATTCTTCAGAGAGCTATAAGAGGGGAAAAAAGTCCAGTGCCACATACAACTTGGGGATGTGATGTGTACTCTTTTCTAGGATTGCATAGCATGCGGGTTTCTCCCAACCCCTGTTCGTGCACACACATCTACTCACAGGTCTTCAAAGGGGCTCTAAGGCTGGGGACTTCACCGGGCTTTATGGATGGCTTTCAGGAGGGTATGAAATTGGATGCAAGACTAAGTATCTGTTCTTATTTTCCAGGAAAGGCTCCAGTGGTTCTTACTGAATCCATAAACAACTAATCTAGAAGCTAATACCAAATAATGAATGGCCCCACAAACTATTTACTTCTATCCTTATGAACAGGAAAACTTTTTTTTTGACCACACTATTGATAGTTGCATGATACTTGAGAGAACAGAGAAGATTCTCTTGCATAAAATGTATTTGTGCTGTTTCTTTATGACATTAAGAAGCTTTCTTACCTCTCCTCCCCGTTTCTTGTAAGGATGACCACAGCAGTCAGGCTGTTGTGTGAGTTTAGGTAGGGTGATTTCCCAGGAAAGCATATTGGAATTTATTACTAAACCTGGCGTTTTATTCGGGGCTGTAGTGAACTTGCATTTCCACGTTGACTGGGCAGTGTGCTGAGAAAGTTGTGCACACTGCATGGGTTGCATAGGTGCCCTTCTGTCCTGCCTGAGGACATGTCTGAAAAGATGAGAGTGGTGGAGCCTTTGTACAGCAGGAAGGGGTTATGTGAGGTGTTGGGCAATCGTGGGGAATCTTTGAAGGTATGAACAGGCTGATAGTAACAACCGATTTGGGTTTAATTTTGGTAGATTTGTGCACAGTCTATCTGCCTTTGTGTGTGCAGATGTGAATGTTCCTTGTACGTGTGTATGCACGTGGGCACCTATACTTGTAATACTTTTCCTCATTTCATAAACATTTTTTTGAAGCCATGGTAATAACGTCTTTGTTTCAAGAATCTGTAAAATTCTGTGAACCCCAGGTTAGTGTGTTATCCTAATACACTGTTCCTAGCCATTGATTTAGAAATAAAGGCACCATAAGCATCTTGGCTGCTTATGGTTGTGTTACTGCTTTCAAGAGTCTTGAAAGTTATGCAGAACTTAGGCTGTTTTTTGTCTTTTATAATGTCTTAACTGATTCTAGCCTTCTGTCTTCCCTTAGAGAAGAGCTGTGGCTCAGGTTTCTGTGTTGACTTGGTATTTAGTACTTAAGGAAGGAAGGAAAGTGTTACATGACCTGACAAAACCCAACTTGTTTCTTATAAGGAGTTGGAGGCCATTTCTAGAATCTTATCCTAGTTGCCTGTGCCTACTTCTAATGGCCAGAAGCCAAGAAAACCGTAGTTATCCGTCCTTTTGTGTGCATATGCTAGTGTTTTAATGGCAGTTTATGACAAACTGTCAGTCACTTCAAGTTTTATCCTAAAGTTTTTAATCAGGTTCAAAGTGTGTTTTGACACACTCCTCTACTGTGTTATAAAGCAGTTAAACACATAAGAGCAAAGAATTATCTCCACCTGATGTTACTTGAATTTGAGGGAACGCCATTGCTACTACACTCCTGCTTTTGTGGGGGAAAATGTTTTTCCACCTCAGAAGTTAGCAGTTGAGTGTTTAGCTCCTGATCTATCTATATTTATAGGCAATATCATTGTTGTTTAAGTGATTATTTGCCTAACGGGCTTTTTGGTTTTGGTTTTGGGGTAGATAGATTATAGAGTAGACAAATTTAGTGACTAGGTATGTGGATGATGTGGTGGGAGTGGGTGTACAACACTTAGTGGAATGGTATGATATGTTTTATGGAAGAGAATTCATTGGAGGGGAGATCACAGTCTATTGTGAAGTGGGTTTTAAACAGCACATACCCTCTGGTTTGCGCAAATAACTAGTTTGTATACGCTGACTTACAAATTTTGTTTCTGCTACCAAAAGGAGAGCTCCTAGAACTGTTATGAAGGCCATGCCTGCCACATCGGTAAAACTGCAATTTCATCCCTGTCCCAAATCATCATGGTCTTCAGGATTTCAGAGTGACTGTCTAATGGATAGGATAGAAGCTATGGTGGAGGTGATTTGGACTGTCCAAACATAATGCTTATTAGATAATAACCTCTAATCTCACCTCCAGTCCCCAAGTATATGGCCCTGCTGGGTCACATGGCAACAAAAATTTCCTAGATTTGCTTTAAGTTCAAGGTAGTAGCCCAGTTGAATTGGTGTGGGAGGAAGTCAAGGAGGAAAGGCTGTTGAAGAGCTTTCTCCTACTTAAGAGAAATATATGCCCTAGAGCTGCTCCAGTACCCTTGGTATCTGAATTTTTTTATATATTGAATATGGATTAGAAGAATGAAGTCAGATGACATTTGACTGCAAAAATGTTTATAAGCAAATAGCTTAGCCTTCTTACATTTTGGTATAAAGCTGTGAACTTCATAACTTTGTAAAGCAAGATATAAAGCAAATACAAGAGGAAAATAAAGTACTTTTACTAATTGTTTACTTTTGCTACCTTATCTGCCTATTAATAGCCAACCCCCCCCCTTTTTTTTCCATGTCGGTATAGACGGCAAGAAGGAAATTGGGTAGAAGACACAAGATGGTTATAGATATACCACAGACCATGCTCCAGATAAGTAGCAAACAGCTACATTTAAGGATTTGTCCAAGGTCATAAAACAGGTCAGTTAGTGGAGGAGCTAGGATTAAAACTACATCTTTGGGGTTCAAGATGGCTGTGTAGGAAGACCTTGAATTCACCTCCTTCCACAGAGAACAAATTTACAGCTATATAAGGAATAATTTTCCCCTGCAAAGGACCTGAGAACTATATTAACAGCACCTCCACAACAAAAGATAAAAGAGATGCATTGAGACAGGTAGGAGAGGCAGAGACACAATCTCCCTCTGGATCCTACCTGAGTACAATGACCCACTATCAGGAAGGGATCCCCAAAATACAGAGCTTTTCTTTGAAGAGTGAAGGGACTGTGCCGCACTTCAGGCGTCTGGACCCTTGTGTCTGGCATCACAAAGACAAGCTCCCAAAACACCAGGTTTTGAAAGTCAACAAGGATTAAGTCCAGGGGAACCATAGAACTGTAGAACAAAGAACCTGCTCATAAAGGGCTCACATGCCCATCCACTCATCCTGAAATCCACTGCAGAAATAATTTGAAGAGTGCCTATACTATAACTGAGGAAGAGACCCATTTGCTAATCCTAATGTGGCTGCAGGCAAGAACCTGCAGTGACTTTCTCTGGGGACAGAAGCACTGGCAGGTGCCTTTTTTGCAATCTCATTCTAACTAGCTGGTAACAGCTGGTGGGCACCATATTTGGTGTCCTCCCTCTAGGCTGTTAGCACTGGTGAGCATGCTCCTTGTCCCACTGAGCCTATGCAAGCAGCCATACCACAGCTGGGCCAGGTGAGTACATTGCATCTGGGTTGGGCATCTTCCATGTCCACCCTCCCTGTGCAGCAGCCGTGCCACAACCAGATGGACTCTAGATACGTACAGAATGTTCCATTCAAGTAGCAGAATACATATTCTTCTCAAGTACACATGGAACAATCTCCAGGATCATTAGCTGGGCAGCAAAACAAGTTTCAATAAATTCAATATTGAAGTCATATCAAGCATCTTCTCCAACTACAATGGTATGAAACTAGAAATCCGTTATAAGAAAACTGGAAAAACAACAAAAATACGGAGATTAAACAACATGCCACTGAACAATCAATAGGTCGTTAAAGGAGACAACAACAAAAAAAAAAAACCCTAGAGGCAAATGAGAACAGAAATAGGACATACCAAATTCTATGAGATAAAGCACAGCCCTACTTCAAGAAAAAATAAAAATCTCAAATAATCTAATAACTTAGAAGGAAGAAGAAGGAGAAGGAAGGAAGAAGAGAAGAAAAAATAGAAATAGGTGCCTGGTGGCTCAGTTGGTTAAGCATCCAACTCTAGATTTTAGCTCAGGTCATGATCTTGGGATCATGAGATGGAGCCCTGTGTTAGGCTCTGTGCTGGGTGTGGATCCTGCTTAAGATTCCCTCTCTCCCTTTCCCCTCCCCTCTCCCCTGACTCTCTCTCTCTCTCTCAAAAAAAAAAAAAAAAGAAAAACGAAGCCCAAAGAAGTAGAAGGAAGGAAACAAATATATTTATATAAAAAATAGAGACTACCAAGACTGTAGAAAGATAAATGACTAAGAGCTGCTGCTTGGTAGGAAAACTGACAAACCTTTAGCTAGACTCACCAAGAAAAAAAGAAAGAGGACTCAAAATCAGAAATGAAAGAGGAGACATTACAACTGATAACCACAGAAATACAAAGGATCATAAGAGACTACTGTCACCAACAAATTTGATGACCTGGAAAAGATGGATACATTCCTAGAAACTAACAACCTATCAATGCTGAATCAAGAGGAAATAGAAAATGTGACCAGACTGATTGCTAGTAAGGAAAGTCAATCAATAATCAAAAACCTCCCAGCAAACAAAAGTCCAGGACCAGACAGCTTCACTGGTGAATTCTACCAAACATTCAAAGAAGAATTAATACCAATTCTTCTTAAATTCTTCCAAAACAACAGAAGAGGAAGGAACATTTCCAAACTCATTTTACAAAGCCATCATTACCAAATCATACCAAAACCAGACAAGGATGACACTAGAAAATTACAAGTCAATATACTTGATGTATATACATTCAAAAATACTCAACAAAATATTGGCAAATTGAATTAATACATTAAAAGCATCATACTCCATGATCAAATGGGATTTATTCCAGTGATACAAGGATGGTTCAACAACTGTAAATCAATGTAATTAACCACATTAACAAAAAGAACGATAAAAACATCATCTCAATAAATGGAGAAAAAGCCTTTGACATAATTCAACACACATTTATGATAAAAACTCTCAAAAGTGGTGGGTATAGAGGGAACATAACATAATAAAGGCCATATATGACAAGCCCACAGCTAACAACATAATGGGGAAAAGCTGCAAACTTTTTCTCCAACATCAGGAATGAGACAAAGATGCCCACTCTCACCACTTATTCAACATAGGTATTAGAAGTCCTAGCCAAAGCAATTAGGCAACAAAAGTTATAAAAGTCATCCAGACTGGAAAGGAAGAAATAAAACTGTCACTATTGGCAGATGACATATATAGAAAACCTAAAGGCCCCACCAAAAAACAAAACAAAACAACTTAGAATAAAAATAATTCAGTAAAGTTGCAGGATACAAAATCAATATACAAAATACGTTCCATTGCTAAAGACTGATAGTCCAGAAGACAGTCCTGTTTACAATTGTATAATAAAGAATAAAGTGCTTAGGAATAAATTTAACCAAGGAGGTAAAAGACCCATACACTGCAAAACATTAATGAAAGAGAAATTAAAGAAGACACAAATGGAAAGATACTCAGCGCTCATGGATTGGAAGAATTAATATCATTAAAATGCCCATACTACCCAAAGTGATCTACAGATTTCAGTGCAATCCCTGTCAAAACCCCAATGACATATTTCACAGAAACAGAACAAACAATCCTAAAATTTTTATGGAAGCACAAGAGAGCCCCCAAACCCAAAGCTATCTTAACCAAGAAAAGCCAAGTTGGTTGCTGTTTTAAAGCTATTCTACAAAGCTATAGGAATAAAAACAGTACGATACTGGCACAAAAACAGAGATCTATGGAACAGAACTGAGAGCCCGGAAATGTACCCAAACATATATGGACAGTTATTTTCTGACAAAGAAACCGAGAACATACAATGAGAAAGGACACTCTCTTAAATACATGGTGTTGGGAAAACTGACCAGCCACATGCAAAAGAATGAAACTAGACCATTATCTTATACCATACACAAAAATTAACTCAAAATGGATTAAAGGCTTGAATGTGAGACCTGAAACCATACAGTTCGTAGAAGAAAACATGGTTGGTAAAGCTCCATGACATCAGTCTTTGCATTGTTTTTGTGATCAGACTCCAAAGGCAAGAGAAACAAAAGCACAAATAAACAAGTGGGACTTGATAAGCTAAAAGGTTTCTGCACAACAAAGGAAACCGTCATCAAAATGAAAAGGTAACCTACTAAATGTGAGAACACAATTGGAAATTACACATCTGAGAACGGGTTCGTATCTAAAATATATGAAAAACTCACACAACAACAACAACAACAAAAATGGAGAGAAATAGACATTTCTTCAAAGACATTCAGATGGCCAATAGGCACATGAAAAGACATTCAACATCATTATTAGGGAAATGTAAATGAAAACCACAATGAATTATCACCTCACATCTGACAGAATGGCTATCATAAAAAAAAATAACAAGTGTTGGTGAGGATGTAGAGGAAAGGGAACCCTCGGACGCTTGGTGGGTTATATGTTGGTGCAGCCACTATGGAGAACAGCATGGAGATTGCTCAAAAACTTAATAGACCATGTGATCCAGCTATTGAACTGCAGAGTATTTATTTGAAGAATACCAAAACACTAATTTGAAAAAATACATAGATCCCTACGTTCACTGCAGCATTATTTACAATAAACAAAATATGGAAACAACCCAAATGTCCATCAGTGGATGTATGAATAAAGAAGCTATGGTGTGTATATATGGCATACTACTGAGCCATAAAAAAATAATGAAATGTTGTTATTGGCAACCACATAGGTGGACCTTGAGGGTATTAAGCAAAGTAAAGTAATTCAGAAGAAGAAAGAAAGACTGTATGGTTTTGCTCATAAGTGGAATCTTAAAAAACTCAGATACAGGAAACATCACTGGTTACAAGAGGGGAAGGGGTGTGGGGGACAGGGCTGGGTGGTTATAAGCATGAAAGGGCATCAATGGTAGGGTGATGGATAGTAAGCAGACTTGTGGGTGATTACTTCATGGTGTATACAAGGTGTCGAATCACAGTGTTGTATACTGGACACTCAGCAAAACCAAAAACTATATCTGCATCTCTCTTCCATTACACTCCGGTAACTGGCCCCTCCAGTGACAGGGCAACTAATTTATTCTTGATATTCTATACACCAACAGCTCTTCCCTTTCCTTTTCTCATTGATCTTGAAAAGTATCAGAGTGATTCCTATGTTCAAGAAATACCAATAGGCAAGATTACCATGGGGTCCAGGTTTTGTTTGTGTGTGTGCATGTGTTTTCCATTGTCTTCTGAAACTTGGGCTCTCTGCATGACAGTTAAGTGTAACATTGGACGCTACTCAGCCCTGCTCTGGCTGATATTCTAAATGTGAGAAGACAAAACACAACTGAACCAGCCGTACACATGCCTTTATTTAGATCAACTCTTTTTCAGAATGCAGCCAAACTTATGAGTCAGACAGCCCAAAGTATCCAGCCCTCTTCCACTGAGCTAGTTTATCCCGGAGCAGGCCCATCCTGAAACAATGAGACAGAACCAAGTGCTAGTTTGGTTACTGTCCCATGGGTGGCAGAACACGAAGGCGATGGGGGACTCCAGCACGGGAAGTGCAGAGTGCCATTGGCAAATGCTTCTCTGAGCAGCCTAGGGCAAGCTAAGGAGGGCATTTACTTCAGAGCCGAGGCCACTCCGATTCTGAGCAAACCTCTCAGCTGGGCTGCAACTTGCTGAGGCAGACAGACACTTAGCTCCATGTGGCAAAGGGACAAAATTGTTCTTTTTCATTCCTTAACTGAAGGGTCAATGTGGGCGTGGCAGATGGACAGATGCCCTGAGGCCGAGTGGGGAGTGAAGTAGAGGAGGAACAAGACCGTTGAGGCGCCTGGAGGTGTGCTGGGGGGCAGGGCAGCGCAGCTATTGTGTCCTTTGAGGTAAGTGGCTCTAGCTATATTGGATGAAATGGAAATCCTGAGTGATCTGTATGGCCTTGGATGAGGCCAGCTTGGTTCAGGCATACATGGTGAGCTGCAGCCACTGAAAGAGGAAGTCCCAGGATCAGAATGCAACCCAGAAAAGAGAGGCGAACCCTAAGGATCTGACAGGGTAAGGGGAAAGGGACAGCCCCAGCATGCCAGACCCTGGGAAGATTTTCTAAGAAGCAGTGGTTTAGGACCTGCTTCCCCGATCTCTACTAGAAAGATGTGTTTTCCAGCAGAAAAGCCTTTTAGGATCTGAGTCCCCTTTGGAGACTTCCCCCAGTACACATTCCCTATGAGCTTGCCTTTCTGTTCCTTTCCTAGCCCATCCCTCCTCCAGCATTTGGAAGTGAGAAGCACACAGTGCCTCGAGTCGGCCTCACTGACTCCTCCACCCGGAATTTTAAGGTACAGGGTGAATGTAATGCTTCCATTAGGCTTTACCTCTAGAACGTTGAGTTTGATGATACCGTCTCCATCCTTGTCAAATGCATTAAAAGCTCCTGTGAAGGAAGAACACACAGGCCAGAGGCCAGTTACAGGCTCACCTCCTCTCCACTGTTGTAACTTTTCTTCAGAGGACTGTGGGCCAAGTGCTGTCCTTCAACACAAAAATGTGCCAGGCAGAGTATCAACCATCACCCTTCCTTTACCAGCCCATTCTGAGCTTACAGCGGGCCTTTACCTTTGTTCAGCTTGGATAGAGTCGAGGGGAACATGGTCAGGCCCCAGGGCGCGGAAGGGTGGCCCCCCACTTACTGAACATGCCCTCTAGCCTGACGAAGCAGCAGATGAAGCTGTCGAAGTCTATGTTCATGTGCTTGTCTGCATAGCGCATGGTAATGATGTCGTAGAGCTGGCTGTTGAGGCGGAATCCTGTGGAGGGCAGCATGGGGGAGGAGCAAGTAGTCTGAGTAGCCTGTATTCTGTTCTTTTCTCTGCCTCTCAGCCATCCTGTGTCACCCAGAAACACTCCTTCGTTTGCCCCCCACCCTCCGATCCCAGCCTCCACCAGCCCTCGTCCGAGTGCCCGCCACCCACTGTCTTCCCCAGCACCTGCATCATTAACTGCATTTCGCATCTCGTAGCTGTTGATGGTACCAGATTGGTCTGTGTCATAGTGTTTGAAAATTCTCTGGCAATAGAAAATTTGCAGACAGAGGTCACACAGTAAACCCTTGAATTAGCCCTCTCCTTCACTCCCATGCTTCCTTCTCTTCGCACCTGCCAGGCTTTAATCTTCTTCCAGAGGTGATGGAACTCTTGCAAGTTCAGCCTCCCAGAGCCGTCTGTCTGGAGGAAGGAGGTCAGGGCTACAGGACATGCATAGCGAGATCCCCCTGGACCGGGAGGAGGGGATTCTGGGCAACTACAAGGAAGGTCACCTCACAGGAAGGCTCTGCCCCAGGTAGCCTTCAACCGCCCTGTCCTGGTATTTAACCCTCCCTTCCACGCCTCTGCAATCTGAGTTCATGTCTTAAAACCCAGGGAACCTGTCTCCTAAGGACCATTTTGGCTTGGGCCTGAGGTGAGGGCAGAGGTTAGGGGCTGGTTATAGCCCAATCCCTGCCCAACTGTGCCTCCTCCAACAGCCCCCTTCAGACCAGTAGCTCGGGACCTCAAGTCCTCCCTTAGGCACAGATTTGGGCCTCTCTTTCTGACTGGGCACCCCTCGTTGCCTTGGCCCCCGTGGGCTGCACAGGGGCTGATGACAGAGAAGCGTGGTGGGCAAGGATGGCGGGAAGGATACATCCATGAGAGCAATCATGCTACGGCAGGACTCCAGCGTGAACCCTTGTGTCTTCAAGTCCTTATCTGGGAGGTAGGGAGAAGAGTGAGGAGCTTCTTTCAGATAACTGGACACCCACTCCTGCCTGCCCGTCCTCCACATACAGTTGGGGCCACTCACGTTTGTTCACAACCGTGTTAAGGATATTCTTGAGCTCATCTGCACAGACCTCCATATCCTGAAGAGGAAGGGAGTAGAGAGTAACAGTTCTAGAGGACAGCTCCTGATGGAGCAGAGGGTTTGCAAAACAAGTCCCAGCTGTCCGTGTTTGTAAAATCTGTCATTGCTCTGCTGTCATGGGAAGCTAGGGCTTTTCCACGGAAGACACGGCACCCTCCACGTCCAGACTGCAGTGGGCAGCTCAGGGCAAAAAGGCCTCTAAGCCACCCAAGCGGATGATGGTCTCGGACCTGACTGGTGGATTTCTGTGCTACACATACATGGCCCCTGCTTCCACCAAAAACCGAATGACCACTACTAAACAATAATGAAGTAAGCAGTCATTTGAGCAGTTAATCCAGGAGAGGAGTCAGGGTTGGCGGTACTCACATCGCCTGCTATCTGCCTAAAAATGTTCCGGAATTGCATCTGCTCCTCGCTTTCTTGGTCAGTGTTGCCAGGCAGCGGCTGTGGAAGCACAAAGGAAAACAGGTTCACAGTGATCAGGGGGATGGGCAGACCCATAGGAAAACAACTTCAGGGCCGAAGGAGCCCGATTGCCTAAAAAGCCCTAGGCGGCAGCGGGAGCTGGGTACAGGACAAAGGCTTTTCTTTCTTAGTTGAGCCTAGTGAGCTGGAGTGAGACTCCTCTAGACCCCAGTGACCCTTCATTCCAGACGTCTTAGCCAGAGGAGTTATATCAGCCATGCAGACATGTGGACAGCCCCCTTGGCCCTCTCTCCCTACCTCCACCAGCTAGAGCCTTCCCCCGTTTTCAACTTGACCTTCTCAACCAGATGAGTCCCAGAAGGACAGAGGGGACCAGACCATTCTGATACCTCCAGCCACCTGTGCCATCAAGCAAAAGTCCTCAGAGGACCCCCACTCCGCTGCACGGACACTGCAACATAGAGGAGGTGGCCCTGGCTTTGTGGGATTTGGTCCCGTAGCCTCACCTCCACTAAGTTTTATATGCCCTCCTCTCCCCACCGCAATAGAATACCCTTCCCTGGGCTCTGCGGGCCTCCATTTCTGATGTCCATCCTCTTTTCTGCTACTATCCTCTATCCTCTCACTGTCAAGAGCTTGAGGATACCAGGAAACAGGAGCTGCTCTGTCTTGGGCTCTCTCAAGCTGGTTGCCTATCAGGCTTTGCCTCCCATTTCCCTCACTGTCCGGGCTGGGGTCTCCAGCGGACAGGCTCAGCCTGTCCTTCCCAGGCCCAGGACCGGCTTGGCATGGCTGCCAACCCCCAAGACATTCACCCAAGCAGCACCCCAAATTTTAGAACTTGAATGAAAAGATCAGTGGGATACATCCAAACCTCCAGATGTTACAGGGACACCCCACCCTACAGCCCCTCCAATCCAGAGGACCCCAGTTATGTGCTGGCCACCCCATTCATGCCACATGCTCAAAAACCTGTGGGGATTTCTCTTGCTTATCAGGGCTCGTTTTGTCTTTGCCCTCCTCTGATTCCTGGTCCACACCCAGTTCCTTGTTGCTGTTTGCTCTGTCCGAAACGAAGATGATGGGCTGGAGAGAAGAGGGACGTGGGGAAGGGGCAGGAAGAAAGCAGGGATTACAGGCTGAGAGGGCACGTGGACGCAGACGCAGCCTCCCTCCGGGAGCAGCTTTGCCCAGGGAAGAGGAGAAGAGCAGAGTTGGCAGCTCCTGAACCTCAGTCCATGCTCCATCCCTGCCACTAACAAGCTGTCTGTGACCTGGGGAGAGACGCCAAGTCTCTCCGGACCTCAGTTCCTTATTTCCTGATAGTGGGGCTCTGAGGGTTAAACAAGGTCGTCAGTACACGTGGAAATGCTAAGAGTGTTACAAGCAGTGTGATCTAGTGCAATGATTTTCAAGTATTTTGTAGGCTTTTTTTTTTCCAAATGGGAACACCGTTCAAACTAAATTTCCCCAGAAGCCCATTGTATATGAAGTCATTAAAAACAGGCTTCTCTGCTCGACGAAGAGGGTAGAGCTTTTTTTCCCCCCCGCACACCCGTGTCATCCATGGCAGCTGGGGAGGCACCTGCAAGGAACCGATGGAAAAAAGGACTTGGATTAGTGGCATGGTCAGTGGGGGAGAGGTCAGAGCACTGAGCTGCAAGTCCAGCCCTGCCCTCACATACAAGAAATACCATCTGTGGCCTCAGGCTGCTCATCCATTAATGTGGATGGCAAAACCTGTTTGACCTTTCCCATGGGGCTCTTGGGTGGGGGGGGGGCATGAGATACTGAATATCAAATTGTACTGCAAAAACATTTAAGATGCTACACAAATATAAGACATATTTTCAAGGCATGCTGATGCAAGTGAAGAGGACACAGAAGGAGCAGAGAGCAGCTGCCATGCTGTGCCGATCCTAGCTGGAGCCATACACCCCACAGTGAGGGCCAGAAGAAGGCGAGGCCATCAGGGCTTGCGGCTGCAGCGCAGAAAGCAATGGGGCAGTCAGAGTCCCTCAGCGCAGAAAAGCAACTTGGCTGGGTTCTGAATCACTGTCTGCCTTTCCACGCTATCCATCTAGAACAGCACAAATGAGCAGACCTGTGGAAATAAGCTTCCCGAACTTTGGTTTCTAGCAGGCCCCAAAGGCCCTGGCTTGCCCTGCCTTTCAAACAAAGGGTCGTGCTCAAGCAACTGGTGCTTGTGGGGATCCTAGAGCAAGCGTGGGTCTCAGCTGGAGGGGGAATGTGTGCCTACGGACATGGTGTGACCAGGGGTCACCCCTGCCAAGACACACATCTCCGGGCCCAAGTGTGGGTCTGGATAACACAGGCTTTGGAGGGTAGGGGGCCTGAACCAGACTGATGAGGGCAAGAAACATGGGATTGGAGCAGATAGATATGGCTTCCAGTTTCCCCACTCATTAGTTGTATGTCCGTGGGCAAGTCTCTTCGCTTCTCTGAATATCCGTAAAATATCTACAGAAGGGGAAGAATAATAGCACCTACCTTGTAGGTAGTGTTGGAACTGAAAGCGGTGTATGTTTTACCCCTAGCACAGTGCCTAATATGTGGTAGATGCTTGCTCACCGTCAGCTCTGGTCTGGGTAGAGGCAAGTCAGGTACACATGCTGTCACACACACACATGCACAAACACATTCTGCTGGCTACCCACTCACCCTGTTACACCCACCTTGTTTTTTTTCTTTTTCTGCATAAGGAAAGGAAACAATAAATGCGGAATAAGTGAAAGTCAAGTTTCCAGAAAACCCAGTGGCTACTGGCTTCCCTGTGACTTGGTCCTCAGTTTGGGGTGAGTTTCTGGGGTTCAGGAATCTGGGCTACATAGAACCAAAAGAGGCCTGGAGGGTGAAGGGAGGGGAAAATCCTCTGGGTCTAGAGACTGGCGGTTGCTCCCACGCTGCTCTGTTCTTACAGTCCACTCCCGTCCTGGACACCGCCAAGGAAAGGGATCTTCTGGCTAATGTTTTGTATTTTTAATTGAAGTTAGTTACTAAAACACCAGAAGAAGTGGCTCACCCACACTGGCCTAAAAATGAATTTTGTTTGATTTACAGAGTTTGGGTTTTGTTTTGTTTTCTTTTTTTTTTTTTTCTGTTGTTGTTGTTTTTGCAAATATTTAACATAGGGAGAGACTTAACATGGAAATCTAGGTTTTTGGGCTTTAAAAAAATAAATAAAACTAGAAGGCCTGGCAGGCTCCATGAGCCTGTGACCCGCTGTGGCAAAAATCTGGGGAGCAGCTGCTGTCTGTACCCTCCAGATGCCGCAGTCACCACCACTCCAGTTGTCCCTCCAACACTGAAGCTCAAGAGTCAGTGGAGAACTCCAGGCAAGTATGCATGTGTAGGGACACCCAGCCCCCACACCTGCCTGCCCTACTCAGGTGACACGCCAGTTCTGCTGAGCTCCTGAGTTTGAAATTCCTGATAAATACACTACTCTGATGACTAATGTTTAAAAGATAAGTATAGGCGCGCCTGGGTGGCTCAGTGGGTTAAGCATCTGACTTCGGTTCAGGTTGTGATCTTGGGGTCCTGGGGTCGAGCCCTGCATTGAGTCCCATACTCAGTGGGGAGTCTGCTTGTCCCTCTTCCTCTGCCTCTGCTCCACCCCTTGTGTGTGCTCTTTCTCAAATAAATAAAATCTTTGAAATATATAAAATAAAAAAGTATAGAACCAAATGCACCTAATACTAAAACCAGTGTCCTGGGATAATTCAGAAGGCACTTGGACAGGGTCAGGACTAGAACCATGAGTGTAACTACCCAGAAGACAATTTGTTGGGGCATTTGCTGTCCTCTTATTGGCCCAAGTCACACAGAGCACAAGCGACTAGTTTACAAACCAGGGCGCAAAGGCCCAAGGTGGGCACAAGACTCCTTAATACAAGGAGACATCACATAAGCCAACCCCATGCTTGTAACTCTGGGATTCACATCCCCGGAACAGGTCTCGGCATGGCGACCAGGGAAAGAGTGTGAGTTTGGACTCCAAGAATCTGGATGTCAGTTCCAGTCCTGCCACCTATGAGCTCTGGGAACTTGAGGGCGCCATTTAACCCCACAGAGCCTCTCCTTCCTTCCTTTAATGCCAGGGATAATAACCTTATTACATCTCAGAAACCTTGCAAGGATCAAGTGAGGTAACGCACAGGAGGAGTGTCGTGTAAGAGATAAAGTGTGTGACTAATAACCACCGTGTGGGAGCCGGTGCTGTGCTAGACACTTCGAGTACATGACCTCACGGATTTCAACTTCACAAGAGCCTTGCAAGGCACTTATTATTATCCCTATTTTACAGACTAGTAAAACTGAGGGGTTATGTAACTTGTCCAAATCACCCAGCTGGTAGGTGGAGGTCCCAGGGTTTGGCACTGACTCCAGAGCTGGTGTGTATTTTCTGTATCTGAGATTGGCCCTCATAATCCAAGCTTGCTGCTGCCCTTTCTGTCCCTGCCTATGGCCTTGACCCCTCCCTCTAGTGGTACTAACCACTTCTCCCCTCAAGGACTCTCTTGTGTGCTTCCTAGCCCCTGGACTGACTACGTGGCCCTAGCACCATGAGGCCTGTTACTCTAGTCATGACAAACAGAAATTGCAGGAACGTGGAAGAATTGCTCTGAGTGTCCCAGGCTCCCATCTTCCTCTTCCAATACCCCCTCTTCCCTCCACCACGCTTCTGTCCCCTGCCTGGATCAGGGAAGGTGACCCTCTGGACCTTTTCACACATCAGAACCAAACCACTCACCACTGGCCGATCCACGGAGATTGTATTTTCAACTTCCCTGTGAAAAACACAAACGTGGGGGTGGTGTCTCAGTGTCACCAGGAGCAAGCAGGAAGCAGAGAGAGGATTTGCTCAGGTCATGCAGCTTCTCAGAGCCAAGTCGGGACTGACTTCAAAGGAACCCTAGGAACTAATATCTCCCACTGTGGAAACCAGCCCCATGTCGGCACCATCCCCAGCAGCCAAGGGCACACACATGGGTTCTTGTTGGCTTTGCCCAGAGCTCCCTAAAGTCAGGCTCAGCCACCTACCCATGGACCTTGTGTTTCTTTCAGGGGCAGAGTTCAGAGGATTTGGGCTTATGAACTCAACTGCAGTGACCAAAAATGCAGGATATGGCCATGCTGGCTTCCCTGGCCACCTTACCTAAAAGTTCCATCACCCCCAATGCCTCCTGTCCCTGTTGCCTACTTTCTTTTCTTCTTCTTATCACTCATCTCCCTCTAACATATATATGTGTGTGTTTTCTCCCGTGCCATGTTGTCTCCTGCTAGAATGTTAAGCTCCGTCAGAGCAGGGATTTCTTTGTTTAATTCACTGCCCTATCCTCAGTGCCTATCGGATGAGTGCCTGGAACATAGTAGGTGCTCAGTAAATATCTTGGGATGACAGACTGACTAAATGAATGTTGCTGTGGCCAGTGACTCAGGAGCAGAGGAAGAAGGGCCACCTGGTCCACATATCCCAGGACCGCTACAGGACTGGTCCAGCTACCTCATGCTTCCAGTCTCTGGAACGGGCTGCATGGGCTTTTAGGGACAGGTGGGGAAGGGGGGTCTGACTTACTCAGAGAGGTTCCTCTTTTCAGAGAAGACCCGGAGGATGAATTCTCCCTCCTGGTGGGGCTCATAGGTGGAAGGCACAATGACGTACTCGCTGGGAGGCAGGCGGAAGCGCTCGGACACCTCTCGCATGTTGATGTAGGTTTTGCTCCTGGCCTTGGAGGCATTGTACAGGAAGAAGTCCTTCTGCAGGTGCTGCTTGTTCCCATGCATCTGACAGAAGAGCCAAGGGGCGGAGCTCCTTGAGAAGGATGCCCTGTTCTGATCACATCCCCCCTCCAGGGGTCTCTTCCCAACTCCCTGGTCACCCAGGTCACAGTCATGACCTACCTACCTCCGACTCCCAAGGCCTCAAGTAGCTCAATATCCCTGGAACTCCCTACCCCATTTCCTCCTCCTTTCCTGATATGATTCAGAAGTGAAGGTCAAGTCTATCATTCCCCCACTTACCAGAACTGCAGCTGGTCAGCTCCAAATCACCTCCAGGCTGGGGAAGGACCCCCAAGGAGGCAGGAGGGGCCTTGGTTGGGGTCTGAAGGAGGCGATTCCTCCATCCCAAAGGAGGCAGTCACCCTCAGAATGTGTGTGTGAGTAATTGTGAGTGCAAATGTGTATGAGTATGAGCAAGTGTGTGCGTGTGTGCATGTGTGAGATGTGAATCGGAATGTGTGAGAGCAGGTGTGTAACTGTCTCTGGTGGGAAGGGAGAAAGGGCACATCGTGACAGTGACAGTCGGGAGGTCACCCTGAGGCACCCTCTCTGGAGTTCATGACACAGGCAAGACCCTCCCCTATCATAGTCCTGTCCTCAAACCCCACCAGGAAGCTTCCCGACGTGCCACTGAGGGACACAGGACCCCCGGGCAATGCTGCACACAACTGCTGGCCACTGCTACTTCTATACCTCTTTGGGAACCTTGAGGAGAAACAGAAAAAGAAGATGCTCAGAATCTGTGGGTTTCACATCTGATCAGGGCTGACAAGCGCACAGGAAGGGAATGCCAGCAACTGTGGAGTCAGTGCAGAAGCCTGATTGCCCACCTTCTACCTGGCCAGCCCCAGCCCCAGCCCCAGCCCCACTGCACCTCCCCCACCCTGGGTTTTTTCCCTTTGTGACAAATATCTAAGAGCTTCTGACACAAGTGGGCCTGATACCAGCAGTTCTGGGGGGCACGGAGTACTGGGGAAGCCCCCAAACCCCCCCTCTGAGGAACGTATGTGTTTCTGGGGCTGAAGCTGGTCAGGAGCTGCACACCTCGTAGATGGCAAAGCCAATGGTGAAGAGGTTGGCCCCCAGCTTCCGGTCCTTCCGCCGGTTCTTCTGCATCAGGGCCACCAGGAAGCTGCAGATCACCTCCGAGTCGTCAGGGTCATCGTCCTCCTCCAGGAGCTTCAGACGGTACTGTGGGTTGGTCCAGAAAGTGTCTGTGCCCCCCAGGAAGGAAATGTACATTCAGAGCTGCCTCTCAGAGAAAGGGCAGGAAGAGGACGAAGACAGAGGGAACCTATTTCTCTCCTGCCTCTAGGTGCTCAATAAATACAGAAGGAGTGATTCAGGCATTTGTCTAAGGATGTGGGGAGAGCAGTGGGTAGCCTACACCTTCATACAGCTGGAGCCCACTGCGTGGCTGTGCGGCTCCCTCCCTCTCTGAACTGTGATGCTCCTTCTCTGCTGATGGCTTCCCTTTCCTCACCTGCCCTTGAAATGTGGTTGGTCCCTAGGACGTGGTCTTAGGCCTCTCTCCCACCCCACTGTTCTGCCCCCCTAGGCTGTCTGATCCACTTTTTAACTGTCCCTGCATAACGATGACGTAGATCCCAGCGACCATCTCCATTTGACTCCCTCCCTCCTTCCTTTCCTCTCTCCCTTCTGTCTTCCCTCCTTCCTTCTCTTCTTTCCATCCTCTCTTCCACAAATACATGTTGAGTTCTAATCCTATAATCAAGGACCATCGTATTCTGTGCATCCAATTCTCTATGACACATCTTCACCTGGATAATCTACAGATCCCTCAAACTTCCCACATCCCCAGCTAAACTGCCCTCCCTACAAGCCCACGACCAGCTCCACCAAAAAACCAACAACACGCTGAGTTTTTTCTCCTGTGCGTCTTATGTTGCTACATTGACACCATCCTCTCAAGGCCCCCAAACTGGGAAATTTGAAGTCACTCTTCAGGGACTTCATTCAATTTTCGGCCCCCTGAGTCTGCCCCCTTCCCTCCATCTCCGCTGCCCGGGACTTGCTCCGGCTTTCATCATCTCTGGCTTGCACCCCTGCAGTCGCTGCTAACTCTCTGTTCAGTCCCATCCTCAGCATTATGAGTGCAGTATCGTTGCGACACGGTGTCGTGCTTAAAAGTTGTTACCAGCTCCCTACTGCACACTCCTCAGCATGGCCCTTTCCTTCTCGTGAAGCAGGGAGGGTTTCGTAAGATAAGATACACCTGGAACTTGTTCCGCTCGGACCCTCCCCCATCCCGAGCGTCTCCCACCTGGGAAGTTGCGGCAGCCTCCGGCAGAGCAGCCTCTCACCCAGCGGCCCTCATTCACAGACACCGTCCAGGTCTGCAGCTTGTCGGACTCCAGGGCATCAGCCGTGAGGTTGCAGATCTCCAGCTTTGTGAAATGGTAGATGAAATCGTCATAGGACATCCTGAGAGGTTGGAAGAGAAAGAGTCATACGGGAGGTTGGGAAAGGTAAGACTCCGGGACGAGCGCAGCGTGATCAGACAGTTCAGACGAACTTGGGCACAGCCCCAGAGAGGACCCCGTCTCTCTCTTTAGGGTAAACACTGTCTGTTCTCATGTTTCCATCCCAAACTACCATCTCTTCCGGTAATGACTCAAACTTCTGTGTCCTTGATGGGAGAGCTTGGCTGCATTTCAGTTCTCCTGTGGAACCATGTCCCTCTGCCCTGGACCCAGGCACTGTGCTGGGCTCAGCAGAAAGAGAGACAGTTTAGGAGAGGACAGACAACTAAGCAAGCAATTTCGAGGATGATGAGTCTCACTAATTAATCCCAGTCCTGGGCAAAACGGGGATCCTGAAGAAAGTTCCCTTTAAGCTGAGACTCGAGGGCCGAGTAGAAATGATCTGAGTGAGGGTGAGTCTGGCACTGGGTGAGCAAAGTAGAGTTGCCTTGGCTCAGAAGACAGCTCTGCAAGGACCAGGGATCAAACTATCCATCACGTGGCTGGAGCCGCGTGCACCACAGAGGGGCACAGGTAAGGCAGGAGCCACATCATGAACCTGGTCCCAGGTTCAGTCATCACTGTGACCTGGCTCCTCTCAGAACCCCATCCTGCTGGGCCTTGGACTGAAGGAGGAGAACAAGGCCCAGATCTCCTGAGGGCTGGGGTCTGTGACCTCTTTCCAGGGACTGAGGTTTGAGATTTCAGCTCCCCACCACATCCTTCATGCTTTGGGGTCCTCCTGGGTCCTGGACTCACCAGAACTCTCCATCCTCAGTGACCTGGTGCTGCAGACGGGCCTTCTCAGCTTTGTCCACAAAGCTCCAGTCCTTCCATCTGGAGGGAAAATAGAGGAATTATGAAAGGAAGAAGAAGGGGAGGCCTGATGTAGGCTGGGGCAGGAGGTATCAAGAGAAATATGAAAAAGTTGAAAGAATGGCCCACCTCCAAATTGCAGCAAGCGTGAAGCATCAAAATGGAAATATGATCTGATCCCCTCAGTGTAAAACCCAATAGTGGCTTCCCACCATCCGCAGGAGTAAGACCTTAAATGGGTTTGTAAACGCTTGATTCTTCTCTGGCTGAGGTTTTTTTGTTGTTGTTGTTATCGTTTTTTATCCCTCCTCACAGTTTTAAGGTTAAGAATTGAGCTCTGGAAATAGATTAACTGGATTCCATTTAGTTTTAGATTTTTTTTTTAAGTAGGCTTCATGTCCAGCAGGGAGCCCAACATGGGGCTTAAACTCACAACTCTGAGATTAAGACTTTAGCTGAGATCAAGAGTCTGATGCTTAACTGACTGAGCCACCCAGGTGCCCCCAGGATTCCATTTAATAATACCAGTACTAGCCGTATAACCTTGGGCATGTCACTTAACCTCTCAGCGTGTTTTCCCAAATGCAATAGGGGAATGAGTATTATTGTCTACTTAGAGGGCTGCAATGAGCAATGAGTGAAATAATGCATGCAAAGCTTTTAGACTAGTGCCTGCCCTCTCATAACTAACTGTCTGAGTTCTAAGAAAAAGACCAAGCATGCAAACATTTCCTTTCTCCTGCCACCCCAGGAAATAGCCTGGCTGCATGTTTCTAAAGGCTGGCTGGTTTTCCACACTCTCCTCAGGAGGGAGGAAATAAAGCACATTTGTGTTTCAGGCAGCTGAGGAGAATAAAGCGAAACTGGGTTGTCCTCAGCAAGGTAAGGGATTGAGGAATGGCTTGGGGTCAGGGAATACTCCAGGGGAAATGGAGGTTCCGGAGAACAGAAGGAGGGACCCGGAGCAGGGAGGGTGGTCTCCTTGAGTGACCCAGAGATGGGCCCCACTTGTCAGCAGTCCCTGTGATGGAGGCATTGGCAGGATGTGGGTTAAGGCTGGACACCAAACTATGGGGCTGGAGAACACAGAGAGGGTCCCTGTGGGTGACCTGGAGCAGTGGAGAGCCCAGGTGCCATTCTGCTCTCTTGGGCAACCTTTTTCCACTCTTCCTATCCCACCCAAACTAAGTGAGGGGCTCCCTCTTTGGGACCTTTATCTTCATTATTAGTGGTGGTTTTGTCCTTCCCACTGGAACGTGAAGTCTACAGGGGCAGGACCTGTGTCTCCCTGTTCATTTCTAAGTCCCCAGGAGTTGTGTGGGACCTACCAACTACCCCCCCCACCCCCCACTGCTGAGGGAAGGAAGGCGGTGAATGTCTGCAGGAGGCAGTGAGAAGACGAGAGTCCGCAGAATATCCCAGTCTCTCCAGGGAGGCTGCCTGTTCAGGGACTATCCTCAGTGCCCAGCCCTGTGCCTGCTGTCCGGCAGGGGCTCAGTGATACTAAGTGAAGGGAGAGCTGAATGAACCAGCAGTGATGGTGCCCTGGGTGGAGGTAAGCACAGGGGCTGAGGAGCGCACGCAGCTACTGAGTCCTGCTGTATCCTCTCGGGAATGAAAGAGCTCAACGGGCTGTCCTCCCCTCAGTGAGGCAATTGGAACCAGTGATTGGGTGCACTCTAAAAGCTTTGTAAATGTTTTTGAGCCATCATGTAACTTCCCCATGTTTGTTGTTTTTGCTGCACCCAGTTCGTTCCTCTCAGTGACAGCAAGGGAGAGGAAATCTTAGCCCCGACGAGGCCCTCTCCAGCCCACCACATAAGTGGTAACATTGTTCCCATTTTACAGATAAGGAAACAGGGAAGGGAAATCAGAGCCCTGCATTCACACTTCACTTCTATGTGGACCTAGAGCCCATGCTTTCTAGAATCTTCCCTTTCCAGCCAATGGCCATCAGTGAGGTCTTTGAATCCCCGGCTCCCTGGCTTCTCTGTGGGCCCTTCCCTGGAGCCTACATCCTCTCTTCCCCTCTGCGGATCATGGGTCTTGAGGGTAATTTTAGACGAAGCATTTGTAGTACTCTTGTGGTGTGGTATCCAACACAGCCTGGCCCCGGGCTCTGCGGGCCCCCTCACCTACCCATCACTCCAGGAGCCGTTCCACTCCACCTGGCCCCAGGGGTTCCGCAGCCGCACCAGCTTCACTTTCTCACCCTTGAACAGAGCCTTGGACAAAGAGAAAAAGCTCTCTTGCTCTGGGCCTTTCTGGAAAGGGCGTTTTCTGTCTTGTCCTGAGGGCTAGGATGGGGACAGGGAGAGAATCTGTGCAGGGGCTGTCCTGCCTGGTCCCGGTCAAGGAGACTAATCAGAGGCTCTCTGTGAAATGGTAGAGGGAATGTCTGAACCACAGGCCTGAGTCTGCAGAGGTCAGGGCTTCACTGTCTACTAGGAAGTGATTTTCCTGGCCATTATGAGCTTTGGGGCAAGGGGTAGGGTGTATACTGTAGGGCCGCTCGAGTATACGAGGTGTCTCTGTTTGAATTAGAAAAAAAAAAAAACCACCCCTGCTGGCTGAGGAACTACAGACAAATGGCCCCCATAGGTGGACCAATTAGAAAAATGTGCCCCTTCCTCCAGTCTCTGCCCATCCCTGTGAACGGGGCACAGACTGCCCAACTGTGCACAGTGGTCCTGACAAGTTTCCTGTCTCCAGCCAAATGTGCCAGGAGGAGCAAAGTAGTGTAACTGTTCAACTCCCAGAGAGCAGGAAACACGAGAGCCCATGAAAGAAATTTCATAAAACCAAAAAGCAATTTCTATTTGTTCCCTGGAGATAGGAAACTAAGTCCCAAATAGTTGGGGAAACTGCCATCTTTAGCACTAAAAGCAAAGATGATCTGAGCACCACCTTGTGGCAAGATCCGTCTCTACCTGTCCCAGGGGCCCCCTCCAGCCACAGGCTCTGGACCCAGACCTTAAGCAGAGCCCCCTAGAGGAGGCCAGGTCTGCAGAGGTGAAGGGGCCCAGGAAGCTAAGTCCTGACTTCAGGAGGCGACCCAAGTGGCTCCCACGCCTGCCCACCCCGCCAGCCTCACCTCCTCCAGCCCAGTGACCGAGTAGGCATGGCCCTTGACTAGCCCGCAAGCCATTCTGGTTTCATACTGAACCGGAACAATGGTCTGTGGAGCAAAAACCAGATAGCCTGTCAGGGGTCGGATGGCAGAGGTTCTGCTGCCTCAGAGACGAAGTGCACACGAGATAGCCTTCCCGGTTCTGCGAGGACAAGGACGAGTCCACGCTCTGAAAGGGGGCCTTCTGGCCATGCGAGCACCACTGCTGGACCTTTTGGAGAGGCAAGGAGACACAGCCCAGACAACTGGTTTCCCTCAAGCTGGTTGCCCCGAAAAGGTCTGTTCTGACCATCGGAGATCCACGTGAGGCCGGAACAATATTGAGGTAGGTGAGAGGATGCCTGCCCCTCCTTTCTGGATCTCTTGGGGTCTTCAAAGGAGGAGCAGGGACCTAGGGAGGCTGCTTGGGACCCAGGTTCCCCCTTCCCCTGAGCCCACCCAGAGGTGACTCTTCCCAGAAGAGAAAGGAAGTGAGAAAAGAGATTAGACGAAACATATAGGCCTAACCTCCTTTCTGTATATCCCCTCACCTCCTCCAGACCCATGGAGAACATGATACTCAAGAAATCAAGAGTCACAGAGCCCAGGGAGGGAATTTGGAGGAGGCCAGAGGCGAGTCCTGCTCAGACATGACTCAGGCTATGGGGGCAGGGGAAGAGCTTTGCAGAAACCCCCAAGCAGCCGCCCCAGGAGATGCTCAGCAGAGGGGTAGGCTCTCTAACACCCAGTGAGCCCTAGACCGTATCTGTGTGGCTTCATATTGCCTGGTAATGTGACCGCTTTAAGAAGAGCTTCGGGAGACATGTTGGGCTGTGCAAATTGTGAGCCTTTTCAAGCTCCGGGATGTGGGTGGAGCCAGGGTTTTTTGGCATCTTAGCCTCTTTCACATCTGAGTCCTTATGTGACCCAGACCATGCTGAATAGAAAGGGATGGGGCAGGAGATCCACACATCCCTCAAGTCTGGACCTGAGAAACCACTTAGAACGACTCCTTTGGCATTACCTATGCACACCTAGCAATTCCTGCACTGGCCAGTCTGTCCCAAAGGGTCATCACAATGCACACAAAGACATATCTCTTAGGATGTTCGTGATGGCATTTAAAAATAATAGCCAACACAAGACATAGAAAACAGTCCAGTTTTCCAATAATAGGGTATTGGGTTAATAAATGATAACTTATCTGTATGTCGGCATACGGTGCAGCCACTAAAAAATGTTTTAGGAGACACATTAACAATATAATTCATATTGGTACATTAAGAACATAAAGCTAACTGAAAAAAGCATAACTGCAAAGAGGTACATAGAATGTAAGATTTTTAAAATAAATATTTAGATGAACTATATGCAAAGAAAAATCCTAGATGGAAGTATACTAAATACTTAGAGTTACCACCTTTAGGTGTTAGAGAATGTAGGTTAATTTTCTGTATGGCTCTGTCAGTATTCCTCAGTGAATGTGCATTACTTCCGAAAGTACCAGAATATAAGCTCCATGAGGGAAGAGACTATTCTAGTGAACAAAAACTGTTTTGTTTGTTTACTAGAAGAGTGTCTGGCACTTAGTAGGAGCTCAATAAATATATGTTGAATGAACAAATGAATGAATTAGAAGAGGAGATGTATTTTTAAAAATAAGTGAAGTCTCTCTTGTATTTCTGCTTGTTAATTTGTTAGCAGAGAAACTGCCAGGAGCACAGGGTATGAAGGAACTCCCGCAGAGAGTCCCTCCAAATCCCGTCTCTCCCACCTTCTTCAGGAGCCTTGGATCGGGCAAGTTATTCCCACCCAGACCCTCAGAAGGCCCATGCAGAGGTCAGTGTATAAGGCCCCGGCTGCTGAGGGGGGTCTAACAGCAGTAGGCTGGGTCATGCAGGTCGGAGGGGTGGGCAGTCCTGACAATTGGAGCTGTACACACCCGAGTCGGTCTGTCCTCTGAGCCTCTGGGGACGAGGTCTGAGTCCCTGAGCTGTGAGTTATCCATATTCCTCACCATCCGTGCAATCAACTCCCCCATATTCAGTCCAGAAGGAGAGGTTCCATAGGTCATGTTTGTGCCATCCTGAGGCCCGATGGGTGAGGGCCAGGGACAGTCCAGGAGAAGGAGCCAGAGCAACCAAGGGAGGGTGATAGAAAGGGAAGGAGACAGAAATAAGGGAGGGGACAGACAAGGAAAAGAGGAGAGAGAAACAGCGTGAATGGAGACAAGATGGAGAAAAGTGATACAGAAAGAAAATGTTCATCTATGGTTGTTTAATGCTAGCTGATCTTCCCATGCTTTCGGACCCATTTGGAGTATGGGGAAAGGAAGGAAATTCAGGAATTTAAATTGGGCCCCTTCCTCAGCGATGGAAAGAGCCAAGACTATTACACACTAAGCCGCCTCCAGGGAAGGCGTGTCTCCTAAAACTTAGGAGGCCTGGCCACTCTACCATCTCCTTCCCCATGGCCCCAGACTCCCTTCGCACCACTCTGTGGCACTGAGACCGTGCCTGCAGGCCAAGCTTCTCCCAGATTACAATACAAAGCCCACATCCTAGGAGAGACAAGAGCAAAGCTCAGTGACTGGGAGGCTGTCTTGGGGAATGGCAGGTTCTGGTCCAGAACCAGGTACGTGGCCAGCTTAACTGGGCCGTGCTGGGGCTGAGCAGTACTGATCACAGGAGGCCGGTGCTGATGCAGGCCTCTGGACCTATTTCTACCTGAAGTCTGGGGCTTGGAATATCTTTGCCCTATTTCTTTGGTGAAAATCCCCAGAAACCCTTCTTCCTTGAGAAATTTTCAAAGTTGAGAGCCAGTTCCTGCTTCCTAAAACAAAATATCCACCCTGTCCCCGAGGAAAGCCCTACGCTGCTCTTCATCATGTGACTGGCTTCCCGATAGCCGGCTGCTCCCTGCCCTGCATCCCACATCCCAGACTTACGTCAATGGAGCAGCCCATGAGGGAGCCTCTCTCGATGGCTTTCTTCATGATCTTGTACATGTCTCTGGGAGCATCCTTGATCTCAAAAAACTCTGTCACCCCTCCTGTGAAGTCCTCCATGGCCTCTGTAGTGTTCCCACCTTTCAGAGCCTCATAGGAACCATGGAGCCTTGGAGAGAGAACGAAAAACAATCCGAGGTCACAGGGTTCCAGGTGCCATGTCACCAGAACTTTACTCTCAGGTCCTGTAATGTTTTCTTATCTAATTCCCCAACAACCCTGTAAGCTAATGGGATAGATGCTATGATTTCCTTTCTTTACATTGGAGAAACTGAGCTCCAGAGGCAAAGTGGCTTACCCAAGGCCCCAGGGACCCGGAAGCACCAGGACTGGATCCCAACTATTCCCACTTCTTGATAGTTCTCTTTCCACCATACCCGAAACCCTAAGGATGCGTTCCATTAGAGCCATTAGTAGTAGGTGGGGTGGAGCTTCCAAGTTGAGAGACAATGTGACTTTATTAATATACTGTAAGATCGTGAAGTTGAGCCAAGCAAGGCCCTGGGATGTGAGCTTCAGAGATGTAATGCTCAGGTCCGAGACCTGCAACACCAACCTTTGATTCGGAAGGCAGAATTAAACTGCTCACTATGGGAAGCTAAATCTGGAGATTCTCTACACGTTTTCATTCTACCCTTAAATATAGTGTTTTTAGTTAGAGTCATTGCTGCCTGGACCTGATCGTCTCTGACTTTGGGTCACAGTCGAACACACACACACACACTCACACACATACACACACTCACACATACGTGCATGCACAAATGCCTCCTCTTGTGACAAGACTTCAGCTGCATTTTGCAGCCCCCCACCTGTAGCCCTGCCTCACATCCTAAAGTGTTGCCTTACTTTGCATAAGCCTTCTCCAGCAGAGCACTCCAGAATTCATTGCGGTGGTTGGATTTGGTGAAAACCAGTTGATTGTTGTAAGTCGGCAGGCAGTCATCAATAACCACATCCACCCAGTCTCCATAGCGCCAGAACTGCACAGAAGCATCAAGGACACACTCACGTCGCCAGATCACCTTTGGGAAACGTATTTCTACTCCACATTCCTTAGAGTCTCTTTGACCCCAAGGCAGTCCCATTTCTTCCGCTCGGCCCCTTGATGCTTGTTCATGCTCTTTTGGGTTTGGGGTGTGTGTATCTTTCTCTAACTGGACTGTGAGTTCCTTGGGGGCAGAAAGTGAGGTACCTACCACGTGACCTCTTCCTCACAGTCCAGCCCAGTGCCGGGGACGGCAGGTGCTCCGTGCATATCTGAGGACTTGAGATGTTCATTCTCCTGCTCGTAGGTCTGGAGTGGGTCTGCGTATTCTATGTGAGGTATTTTAGCTGATCCTAATGTGCAGCCAGGGTTGAGAACTACTGGCTTGGTGGTGACATATTGATTTATAGATTTCTTGCTGACAAACAAGGTAGAAATTGCTGCTGAAGAAGAAAGGTGGACAGGGAAGAGGGAAGTGTCCCAGAATATACTCTGGCCGTAACAGGAATGTTGTCTAATAATTTCAGTTCTGCATGTTGTTCTTTTTTTTTTAAGGTTTTATTTATTTATTTGAGCTAGAGCACAAGCTGGAGGGAGAGGGAGAGAATCTCAAGCAGACTCCACGCTGAGCGCAGAGCCTGATGCGGGGCTCCATCTCACAACACTGAGATCACGACCTGAGCCGAAACCAAGAGTCGGATGCTTAACTGACTGAACCACCCGGGCCCCCCTGGATGTTGTTCTTTCTTGAACAAATCAGTTTTAACTGAAGAGGGCCAAGTACGGTTTCATTTCCTTGTAATGACATTTTCTCCCTTATTGAAAAGAGGGCAAAAAATCTATCTGGTCTTCATACATATGGCCCTTGGAGCACAAGACCCTTTAAATATCAGAGGGAAACTAGCAGCTTGATGGCCCAGGAAAGAAACAAAAATGAGGGTCTGGCTGCCTTACCCACACTCAGGGGCAGCAGGACTGTGAACCTGAACCTGATCAGAGACCTTTTCTGAGGCCTTCAGAGCTGAGGTGCAAGGTCAGCAGGTGCACCAGCTGATGATCTGGCTCAGTTCCAGGACATTAGGAGCTTCCGGGGCTGGGAACAGAGTGACGCCTCAGAACCCCAGCCTCTGCTGGATCCCCACGTGTGGAACTCACTTCAGTTCTGGGCCAGCACCAGGATTTGGCTCTCTGACAGGACAATTTGGACCTAGAAAATTTCCAGTGGTTTAATTGAGTCTGCAAACAAAAGACTCATTGAGGGGAAAAACCAGAAGCCTGGTCCCCAGATTGACCAGACTTTCCTTCCAGGGCCTAGAAAAGGTGAGTGCAAGACTTCATATAGACCCACCTTAAAGGGCAACAAGAAAAGGAGCCATAGTCACGCAGTGTGTTTCCTGTGTGAACTAAAGGGCCCTACGAATTCCCAGTGCTAACACCTTAGGGACCTACTGGAGAAGGTCCACGGGTAATAACACAGCAGCCAGCCAGCTGGAGAGGCAAAAATAGATCCACAGGCCAGCAAACAGGATGTCTTCCTGCCTTTCTGGGGCATAGCGGAAGGTGGGGGGTAGGGGACGGGCTTAGAGGGCAGAGATAAACAACTGCTTCCTCACAGGCCTGAGGCGTTAAGGGCGTCACTGCCCACAGCCAAGTCTGGGAGGGTGGGTGGAATCTTCCTGAAGCTACTGGGAAATCAAGGCCAGGAGACCGGGGGCGGGTGGACAGCAGCTGGCCCTCTTAACTACACTCCAGTTACCTCACCTGGAAGTGGAAGATCCCCGCATAGTTTTCGGTGAAACTCTGATCGTGGGGTATGACTCGGAAAAGCAGGCGCTCATTCAGGGTCAGGCAAGCAATGGCTGCGAGAAACCAGCAGTCCCCTGCAAGCAAGTACAGGGCACAGGTTACTTCCAGGGAAGAAAAAGACCCGATCCCAGCTGACGCTTCTATGTCTCTGCCAAACCAGTTTACTTAGTGTTCGCTGTCCTACTTCGACCCAGGTATCGACCCAGGTATCGACCCAGAACAGTTGGCTAGCGGTCCCTTGACAATTCGGTCAGGGTAACTTACTCCCTTCTGACTGGTTTTCCTGAAGGCTGGAGGCAATTCCTCCATCTGTAATATAAACTCACTTCCTTTTTGGACCTCAGGGAAGACAGAGCAGTAGGTCAACACTGGGTCATTCCTCCTAACACCCGTAGGAAATCTGCACTGCCCGTATCTTTGCAACGTGAGTGCATTTCCCGCCTCGGGGCAGGCTGAGCGTCTGGGAGCCATCAGCCAAGCCCGTTGGTACTGGAAGGAAAGCCAGGCATCTGACGATGGAATGAGGTGGGGATTTTTTCTTATTCCCTGAACTTCCGGCAGAGTATGTGTGTAGTCATTTTGCTGTGTGTGTGTGTGAGAGAGAGAGAGAATGCCCAAGGCACAGGCCTGCTACACTGACAGTCACAGGGCTGCCCTCTAAGGAGGCTGCCCTCTAAGGATGGGTTAAGTTCTGTGAGGCCTTTGTTGGTTTGTCTGTTTGTTTTTTTTAGATTGATTGATGTATGTATGTATGTATGTATGTATGTATGTATGTATGTATGTATTTATTTATTTATTTATTTATTTGACAGAGACAGCCAGTGAGAGAGGGATCACAAGCCAGGGGAGTGGGAAGGAAGAAGCAGGCTCCTAGCGGAGCATGGAGCCCGATGGGGGGCTCCATCCCAGGACTCTGGGATCACGCCCTGAGCGGAAGGCAGACGCTTAACGACTGAGCCACCCAGGCGCCCCAGGCCTTTGTTATTTGTTTTGCTGTGTGGCTGTGACGGCATCCTTGAGGCTGCAGAGGGGAGACTCAGAGCTGCCAGCAGCCCTCCTCCCCACCCTGTCTCCCCGGAAGAAGCAAGCCTCTCCTCTGAAACAGTTTCTGTTAGAAGGTCCAGATGATGAGCTTGCCCAGGGCTCTGCAGGCAGCCTGCCCCCCTGGGTGCAGGAACCCAGATATTGGAAACTTCCTTGGCCTCTCTTTCTGGGGTTAAATAAGCCAAATTCGTTTCATTTGGTCTTGGGTGCTCTTTCCCCTCAAGTTTTAAACTATTTCTATTGGTGTTCTCTCTAACTTTGCCTCACAGAGCTTTCCCGAGGTCCACACCGAAGAGAACACTTCCTGAGAGGAAGGTCTGCTGGAAGAGCCAGCTAACCTCGCAGACAGAGCGCGGGACCACATCCCCGTGGCAGCTGTTATCTTTGGGGAAAGACTGCTTTCCTATGGAGCAATGCTGGGGCAATTTAAACAAGAGATTGGGTGACAAGTGCACTTTCTGCGTGCCTAGGGATTCCATGCAGATTCAGGGGACATGCTTGGTGCGCAGTTCCAGAGCTCTCTTTTAAGGGGGTGGGTACCGTTAAAGCAGGGCTTCTATCTTGCAGGGTGGGCTGTGCAAGTGTCCTTGGGACTCTAGGGAGGACGCTGTGGAACGGGGCATAGCTCCCGTGACCTGAGGCAAAGAACTGATGAGAGATGTGGGGGGAACGGAGAGTAGATGAAGACATCACCAGCACATAGATACATGTGCATGAAGTAGTATTATAAAAACCTCTTCCCAAAAATGCATTCAGAGCAAAAACAGATTACTGTCCCCTTACTTCCTGTAAAGGAACCACACCTTTTAATCAGCCCTTGATTGTTTGGCTGGATAGGACCCCAGGGGACTTGCCTACCTAGATCGCCTTGACAGATGTCAGTTCTGTTGGCTCCACCAATGATAAATCGGGGATTCTCGCAAATTTCCTGTGAAACAGAAAGGAAATAACGACAGTAGTAGGAGCTATTGTCTATTGAGGCCCATTACGTAATGTCACACTCACATCCCACAGTTAAGCCCCCAGAAATAGCCTGTGAATTGGATACTATCATTCTTATTTTTCAGATAAGGAAACCAGGGCTCAGAGAAGTTACGGAACTTGCCCAAGGACACACAGCTCGTAAGTGGTGGAAGCCAGAAACATGCCTCCTTTTCCCATTGTTCTACACTGTTCCTGTACACTGACATACTCTCTGCGTAAGAATGTACCTTGAGTTAGGGCAGTGTTATTACTGTTACACCTTTGGCAAGGGACAGCAGAAAGCATGGCTGTTTTCTTTTTCTATGCCAGGAAAATAAGTGCAGGAAGGAAAATAAAGATCTTTCTTGCCAAGATGTGGTAACATAGATATTTAGAGTCAGCATATATCCCAGGGTCTGTAGGACTTGAGAACTGGGGAGAGCAGTGTAAATTTGCTGTGGGCCTTGCAGGCCCCCTGGTCAGTTGAGGGCATATATGTATATATGCCCTCATATGTATGAGGGCTTGAACTCACAACAGGGTGCCCCGAGGGCACATTTCTTTACTCAAGCTAACCCAGTATGCACGGCCCAGCAGCTTTCAGTCAGCTACTACACGTTATGTGCAGCCCGACAGCGGCCAACAGAGGGTGCTCTTGTTTTTTTTCTATGTCTTAGGGGTTTTTTTGTTTTTAAAATTTTTTTATTGTTAATGTTAGTCACCATGCAGTACCTCATTAGTTTTTGATGTAGTGAACGCTTTGTTTTTTAACTTCGAAAATTTTGAAATAATTGCAGATTCTTTGTTTTGGTTTTAACACCATTCCTCAGAGCCTGAAGAAGTCTTGCTGTCCCTGTGACCCAGCCCTCCCTCTCTGTCTGTCTCTCCTTCTGTGTGTGCCTGTCTCTCTCTCCCCGTGCCCACCCCCATCATGACAACTCAAAATACCCGAGTGAGTTGCAGCTCCCTGTACTCAGGGATCTCTCCCTCCTCCTGGATGGAATGTCTTGCTTAGATCATACCACATGCACCTTCTGTCTGAAACTCTTAATGCAATGGAAGGATAAACCCCAAACAAGAATCCTTAAAAAGATAACCTGTAGGGGGAAGGAGAGAATAAGGTGGTGGGAATAGGGATGGAAGCAAAAGTGAATATAACTGAAAAGAGTTTTGACTTAGGAACTAAGTAAATTTGTACATAATTAAAAGCCAACAGTGGCTGGCTGCTCAGTCCATAGGGTGTTGCTACTCTTGATCTCAGGGTGGTGAGTTCAAGCCCCAAGTGGGGCATGGAACCCTACTTTAAATAAATAAATAAATAAATAGCCAAAATTAAAGGAAAAACCATTTTAAAAAGCAGTCTATAAAAGCTGAAAGCAACTTGAAGCAAAGGAGCCTAACTGCATATCAAGTTGGTGGCATGACTGACCACACACATAAAAAGAATTACTTCAAGTGACTTAAAATATAATATTTTGATTCTTTATTCCTTTTGGGATATATCCTAAGGTCAAAAACCCAAACCATAAAGAAATATGAATCATAAGAAATAATAATAATAATGTCATTATTTTAAAACTTTGACATGTATGCTATATGATAAATAAGAACTTATATTAATGTCATTAGGTACCAAGATTTTTTTACCATAAAAATATGTAAAATTATAAAATCAAATAATTTAAGTAACAACTCTGCAATGTTAAAGTTGAATTAGATATATAAATATAAATCATGATTTTTTTTTCCTAAGAAAATATTTCCTATCTCTCTGCATTAAAAACAACTAAACAACCCCCCATCAAAAAAATCCCCCCCAAAATCTAGAAGTAGTAACAGTCTGGTAATAAAGAGAACATCAACATCCAGATTGTGTGTGTGTGTGTGTGTGTTTAAGATTTTGATATTATTTTTAAAGTAGGCTCCTTGCCCAATGTGGGGATAGAGCCCACAACCCCGAGATCAAGAGTCACATGCTCTACAGACTGAGCCAGCCAGGTGCCCCCAGATTGTGGTTTTTAAAAACCACTTCCCACAAAGAAAACGTAAAACTCATTATTCCAGATAAGACTCCTTCCTCTTTTTAAAATTTTTATTATTTTTTAAAAGATTTTATTTATTTATTTATTTGAGAAAGAAAGAGAGAACAAGCAGTGAGGGAAGGGCAGAGGGAGAGGGAGAAGAAGACTTCCTGCTGAGCAGGAAGCCCAAAATGGGGCTCAGTTCTAGAACCCTAATATCACGACCTGAGCCAAAGGCAGCCGTTTAACCAAATGAGCCACCCAGTCGCCCCCCCTTTTTATAAAGATTTTTATTTATTTGAGAGAGAGCACGTGCACATGCAGTGGGGCTGGGGAGGGGCCTAGGGAGAGGGAGAAACACTCCCGGCTGAGCAGGGAGCCCCAGGCCTAGGCAGGGCTGGATCCCAGGACCCCAAGATAATGACCTGGGGCAGATACTTACCCAGCTGCGCCACCCAGGTGCCCCAAGACTCCTTCCTTTTAAAAAGAAACCAAGTAAGGTATAGCGGGCACGTTTTTTTTTTGGTCTCCCCAGTGTTTTGCTTCCTTGGAAAATAGCCCCTTCTCCCAGGATTACACCTCACCTTTTCACTGGGGAACAACTCCACGGTCAGCCCATGCTCCTCTGGTGAGCTTCCCCCTTCACCCAGCTCTGGACATATAGTAGGGGCAATTAGTGAGTGAGCGTGATTGGTTCATGGATGGGCACATGACCAAATCTGGGCCAATGAGGTATCGGCTAAGACTTTTGCGGTAACTATTGAGAAAAAAAAATAGACTTGAGACCCTTGGTCTACGCTAGGATTGGAGGCATCGACCCCTGCGCAATCAAAAATCCACATATCACTTTTGACTCCCTTAAAGCTTAATTACCAGTAGCCTATTCTTGACTGGGAGCCTTACCGATAAGCTAAACAGTCGCTTAACACATATTTTGTATGTTGTATGTATTCTATACTGTGTTCTTACAATAACATAAGCTGGGAAGTAGAAAATATTATTAAGAAAATCATAAGGGAGAGAAAATGCATTTACAGTACTATACTGGATTTATTTTTTTTAAATCCATGTATAAGTGGACCTATGCTGTTTAAATAAGGGTCAACTGCACATTCTTCTGCTAGAGTTGCTAAGCTGGTAGAATGTCATCCTGAAGCTGCCAGTGGCACCTTTGCCCCTTACGAAGTTAGTCTGTTTGAGAATAAAGCCAACTCAGAGGAAACAGATGGGGATGGGGGGCAGAGAAGGCAGTGATGGCACATAGATAAACAGATGATAGATCTATAGATAGACGCTATTAGGGACTGTGTCTTGATGACATGGTCTGAGCGCTGGGTTTAGGTGTGTCAAAATCCAACATCACCCTTGAACATTCAAATTATAGGAGCTTTTCTTTTGGTTTAAGCTAGTTTGAATTGGGTCTCTGTTACTTGTCAGCTGAAACCCTAGACTACTGGATGTTCTGTCCTGTTATAAGGAATATATTATTATTCCTTATTATTCCTATTATAGTGACTCAAATACGTGACTTGTAGCTACATTTTTTAGTTGTTACAGGTATAGCTTCCTCTCCTTGGGACTATGTATTCAGAGGCACGCTTCATCTTCCCACTGCCCACCAATTCCAGGGCTGGCTACTTGGAAAGACAACAGCAACTACTCTGATATCTCGTCCCTCTGTTTGGAGGTCCAGGTATTGGAATGGAGTTATACTTTTTGCAGTTGTAGATTCCCCAATATACCACATTTACCTTCAATACCACCTCCGCCATGGTTCACCAAACATTAATTGAGCCCCCAGGTATGTACAGAGCTGGGGAATTAAGGGTACAATAAAAATGGGAAATCGTCCCTGCCTGCCCTCCAGGAAACCCACAGCCTAGAGGCTCTTAACTGTTTGTCCTCATAAAAGACGTCTGTTTGGTGAGGATCAGTTATTGAAGGTTAATTCGTAAACAAGCTCGGATTTGCCTAGATACCCCCTCCCTACCACCTACTTCTCCCTCTCTCCTTACTTAAAAATATTGTGTAAATATCCCCTAGAGGCTCTGAGACCTGTTTATGTTGGATGATATGAACAAAGGGTAAATGGTCCCAGCTCTGTCATTTCAGCTTGGGGACCTAAGATTTCTAGCTATTCCTTTGGCTATAATTTAGCCTGGAGACTGGATCTGTCAGTGATGGAGTCCCAGCATAAGCAACAGTTGACCATTTCCTCAGTTCTTTGGTACCATGGTTTGCACAGTGACTCCAAACTTCTATTATTTACCTCCATCAGTAAAATACTTTGAACATGCAACCCTATGTAAGTATTCTTATTGGTTTTAAATTATATATGTGTATATTGATTGTCCTAACATATACTGTGCATTATAAAATAAATAGAAACATACACTTTAAAGGATAGGCTAAAATATATGTGGAGGACTTCTGGTTCCGTCCCAACATGTGAAGAGCTTGAAAGTCCTCACTCCTGTCCTTACCACAAGAAAAAGCTGAACAGACTGAAAATCAGCATCTTTGCTTGGACCCATCAGAAACCGAGGTGGCAGGGCAATCCACCACCCTGAAATATGGACACAAGTGAAACCAGAAAGTTACAGCTGAGATCTGCTTATCTAGAGCAGAAGTGCTGAAGCCATGAAGTGGTGGGAACGCTTAACGGGTATTTTGATGAATTTCTGGAGGCCAAGTGTGGACTAGCATGAGAGTGAGAAACTTCTGGAGTCCAGTCTTGGGACGATCCTCCCCGCCCCCCCATACTTTCATGGTTTTTACCTCCCAAAATCCCACCAAGTTCTTGTGGTGAAGATCTAAGAAAGACCCCTCTCTTTTCTGGAGTCTTACCTCAGTTGGGGGAAGGGCATTGCACCCCTTGCAGCCTTCCTTTCTCACCTAAGAAGGGAAAAAATACTATACCAATGGGGAAATGTGTATGAAGGTCACACAGGCCCATTTAAAGATGGAGATTTAATCATTAGATTATGAACACTTCCCCTCCCACCTGAAACACCACATCAACAGGGCTTCCGTGTAATAACAGCCACTTAGAGCTGACAAGCTTCAAGGTGCGAACACTGAGGGGGAGTACCTAGGAAAGCCCAAAAGCAAGAGGAGGGTGAGGTGAAGGACAAAACAAAAATAGTAGAGGAATTTGAAGGCTCTGGCACCTGCAGCTGTAGGAGGCATTAAACACTGCACAACTCCTAGTCAGGCTAACATAAATCCTCATGCCAAAGGCTTATCCATCTCAGTTCTTATTACCCAAAACATGTCTGGCTTTCAGCAAAAAGTACAAAGGATGCCAAAAGGCAAACAAAAATAGTCTGAAGAGAGAAAGCAGAACTCGGTTCAGATATGACACCGATGTCAAAATTATCAGCTAGGAATCATTATTATAATAACCATGATGAGTACATCAAGGAGTCTAATGGAAAAAAGTAGATAATGTGCAAGAAAAGATGGGTAATATAAGCAGGGAGATGAAAACACTAAGAAAGAATCAAAAGGAAATGATGTAAATAAAAAACACTAAAACATGTATTTGATGGGCTCGTCCATAAACTGGGTAAAGACGGTGGGGAAAAGCAGTGAGACTGAAGGTGAGACAAGAGGAAATTCCCAAAGTGAAATGCAAAGGGAAAAATAATGAAAAAAAACCAAAGCCAAAAAAACCAGAGCAGAACATCCAAAAACTGTGGGATAATTTCAAAAGATGTAACACGTGCATTACCAGAATACCGGAGGAAAAGAAAGAACAGAGCAGAAGAAATATCTGAAGTAGCAATGGTCAAGAACTTTGCACAATTAATGACAGATACTAAACCACAGATTCGGGAAGCTCAAAGAACATCAAATGGTGTAAGTACCAGAAAAATACAGCAACACAAAATTACATTTAGGCATATCATATTCAAACTGCAGTTAAAGACAAAAATGTTGAAAGAAGCCAAGAGGGGAAAAATACCTTTCCTGTAGAGGAATGAAGATAATAATTACAGGAGACTTCTCTTCAGAAGCCGTGCAAGCAGGAAAGACTGGATTGAAATCAATCAATTAATTATTAAAAATGAATAAATAGTATTAAGTAGGCTCCATGCTGGGGCTTGAACTCATGACCCTGAGATCAAGACCTGAGTTGAGATCAGGAGTAGGATGCTTAACAGACTGAGCCACCCAGGTGCCCCTGGATTGAAATATTTAATTGATGAAAGAAAAACCCACCAAACTTGAATTCTATATGCAAGAAATTATCTTTCAGAACTGAAGGAGAAATAAAGACTTTCTCAGTAAAGTAAACCCAGAGAATTCATTGCCAACAGACTTGCCTTGCAAGACATGTTAAAAGAAGTGCTTCAGGGAGAAGGAAAATGATAGAGGTCAGAAACCTGGACCTACATACAGAAAGGAAAAGCTTCAGAGAAGGAATAAATGAAGGTAGAATAAAACTTGTATTTTTCTTATTCTTAATCTAAAGATAACTTTTTTAAAGTAATAATAACAGTGTGTTGAGTAATGATACCATATGCACAGGTGAAATGAATCAAGGGAAGCCAGGGAGGAACTGGGCATTTTCTATTATGAAGTGTTAGACTGCATATATAATGGCATAGTGTTATTTGAAGGTGGAATTAAGTTACTTGTAAATGTATATTGGAAACTGTAGCATAGCCATTAACTTAAAACAAGTATAATTGATACACTTAAGAGAGGAGATAAAATGGAATCATATCGAACATTAAATTACTAGAAAAGGCAGAAAGGGGGTGAGAGGAAAAGCAAAGAACAATTATAACAAATAGAAAACAGTTACAAACATGGTAGATAGGAATCCAGCTGTATCATAATCTCTTAAATGTGAATGGTCTAAATACGCCAATGAAAAAATAGAGATTGTGAGCACGGATTAAAAAAAAAGACCGGACTGTTTGTTGTCTACGAGAAACTCCCTTTAAACATAAAGACTTGGGTAGCTAGAGCAGGGCATACCATGCTAGCACTAATCAAAGGGTAGCTGGGGTAGGTGTATTAATTTCAGACGAAGCCGGCTTCATAACAAAGAATATTAGCGATAAAGAGTCGCATCACATAATGATAAAGCAATCAATTCTCCAAGAAAACACATAGTCCTAAATGTGGATGCACCACATTGTATTGTAAGAAGCCTGGCTGCTCAGCACAGACCTTTCTGTACGAACAGAAGCTGCCCATCCGTAGTGAGCCAGCCTTAGGCGGAAGGTTCACAAGGCACTCCGGCCTCCCACAGCCTCCTGCTTCTTAACTGTTCACCACCTTCCATGGAACTCTCCTTGAAATTGTGAGCCCTAGTGCTTTTAGCCACTCCACTTTCCCATCCCCAGAATACTTGCTCTCAAGAAGACTTGATAATCAATTGTGCCTTACTATTTTACTATGAATTGAAGCCAGCGCATTAGCTCTCTTAAAAATATTTGCAGGCTCAGAGACCTCTAGAGGGTTATAATAACCTCCAGTTCAGGAATAGAAAATAACATCTCCAGTTTCAGGAGGAAACAGGAAGGCATTCTGGGGGCACATGGGTCAGAGAACCTTGATAAGCCCCTTGCTCAGGTCGTGGATCCGCGGCTTCAGGCTCTGGACCACCTGACCTCCTGTGCCCAAGAACCGAGTCCTGAAGCCCCGTCCCTCCCATCCCTACCTTTGGCCTTTTCCACATGATGGCCTTCATCTTGGTTTTCTGGCTCAGCTCATGGGAGCCCAGGGCCTGAACCCCTGCTGGGAACACACGGTCTTCAAAGAGGCACTTCTGAGCTAGGCACCGTCGTCTGAGAACCACAAAATCCTGCCCCTCAAACTTGAGGGGCTGTGTGATAGTGCCCTCTCCATTTCTCCTGTCCCTCTCCCTGATCACGCGGTCACAGAAGAATCCTGGCAGCAGGTAGGGCATGGTGACCGCTCAGGGAGTGGAGCTGGGCCTTCGCTGCGGCCTCTCTCCCCCTGCGCCCTCAGTCCAGGCCTAATCCTCCCGTGAATGGGCCGGACCTATATAGCTCCTCCACCCTCAGCTGCGCGATGCAAATGAACAGAGCCCAGAGAAAGGCCGTGGTCAGAGTCAGCAGCTTTGGCTGGAGGCCCCGGAGCCCACAGTCAAGGGGCAACACCATGCCAGTCAGAGAGGGAGACAGCAAGGGGAGCGAGAGAGCCAGGGACAGCCCCAGGACAGGCCACAATGGCTTGGAGACCTTTAGGGTACTTCCATCAGCCTTGCTGGGATTCTTTCTTTAAAAAGAAAAAATATAGCTACTGAGAGGCTTACCCTGCCTCAGCAAAAGGCATTCATGCCTTTGACACTGGCGGCCAATGGGATATAGCATGGGGCCTTCGAAACATGCTGTATACACTAATCCTATACAGGCTGCTGAATGCATAGAAGGAATCTGCTCCAAGCCATTGTCTGAGGTTAATGAAGCCTTCATTCTCCTGATGTCCCTGCCCCATGCCCCCAAAGACCTTGACTGGCCATTCAGGGACTCTGCTCTGTGGAGGGTGGGTAACGCGACCTCAAACGCAAGTCCCTGTTAGAGCAGGCCCCGTGGCAACAAACCGACTTCCATGGTTACAGATTTAGGACCCTTGAGGCAGAGAACGTGGGTGGGGAAGGAAGGATACATGTGTGTCAGAATTACATTCACAAGAAAGCCCAGCTTTTTCGAAGTTTCACCGTGCTTCCACGGACACCTTGAACTTGAGAGCTGGGAGCCGATGCAGGTGGACACTGGGGCCTGGCAGCCTGGCCCCGAGGGGGATGCTGCCCCTGTCCAGTCACTGACTCCAGCCAGCTGCATCTCCTCTGGGCTCCTGCCAGTGTGGTCTTTGGGCAACCTGCATCAGAATCACCTGGGATGCCAGTTTAAAAATGCAGATTCCCAGGTGTCACCCTAGACCTAAGTATTCAAATATTCTTGGTAGGGGTCTGGGACTCTCCAGTTTGAAGAAGAAACCCAGGAGATTTGTACGTCCAGTAGGGTTTGAATCCATGACATTAGCATTATAGAAGTACCATAATAGCTCAATATAATCTTTGAGGTCAGTTCTTTTAAGAAATAAGTATATTTTTATTACATTTACATGTGAACAAAGTTTTTAAAAAATCGAACAATACAAAAGGTACATAGAGGAATAGCAGTCTTTTGCCCTGCAAATCCCTTTCCTCAGAGACAGCCACTTTTAATTTATTTTTTTAAAGAGTTCATTTATTTATTTATTTATTTATTTATTTATTTATTTATTTAGAGACAGAGCAGGAGGAGGGGCAGAGGGAGAGGGAAAGAGAGAATCTTAAGCAGACTCTGTGCCAAGTGTGGAGCCTGACCTGGTGCCTGACCTCATGACCTTGAGCCAAAATCAAGAATGAGACACTTAACTGACTGAGCCACCCAGGCGCCCCCACTTTTAATTCTTTCAGTGATTTCTTCTGGTATTTACCTCTATATTTCTAAATAATATCTTTATATTATTACTTTTTAATTTATTATTATTTTTTTAAGAGTCCAGTCTTTCATCCTGGATCTCTATTTTTTTAAAGATTTATTTATTTATCTATTTATTTGAGAGAGAAAGAGAGAAAGCGCAGGGGGGAGGGGCTGAAGGAGAGGGAAAGAGTCCAAAGTGGATTCCATGCTGAGCGCAGAGCCTAACATGGGGCTCGATCTCAGGACCCTGAGATCACAGCCCAAGCTGAAACCAAGAGTCAGAGGTTCAACTGACTGAACTACCCAGGCGGCCCTAATTTATTATTCTTGAAAGTATCAGCAGAGTTCCTATTTTGACAAACGAGATTTAGACTTCTCACATTATGCTTTACCCACCATCTTCCCAAAATAGTTATGTCATAAATTTTGGTAAAATTAAAATTCAGTATTTACTTGAATAAGATTAGGTGAATATTGTTCACTTCTTAGCTAAGTGCTATGCTGTATTACACTTCCTTTCTGTATAAATGCTTCTTTTCTCTTGTTCTTTATAATTTTCTGATTTCCTATGTATCTATTGATGCTTTTCCTCAGCAGTATTTTTTCCAAATATTAAACTCATTGGATAACCTAGTGGGTCCATTGCTCTCTCCCCCAGGCCTTCCTTTGCAGCCTCATTCTCCCATACAGCCTGGACTGGCTGCCCTTCAGATTAGGAGCGGTGGCCTGGGACTGACTGTGCCTTTCTGGGTGGAATCCCATTTCCCGGATCTTAACTCTTCTTTGGTTTACTCCTTGATTAGATTGGCAAGCAATTTGCAGCTTCCTAAGTAAGGATGCATGGGAGCTAAGTCACCTGAGACCTTGCCCAGCTAACTCTGTTTTCTACTTTTGCATGTGATTGAGAATTTGGCTAGATATTTGAAGTGTAAAAGCATTTTCCTTCAGAATTTTTTTTAATGATTTTTTAAATTATATTATGTTAGTCACCATAGAGTACATCCCCGGATTCTGATGCAAAGTTCGATGGCTTCATTAGTTGCGTATANATTAGTTGCGTATAACACCCAGTGCACCATGCAATATGTGCCCTCCTTACTACCCATCACCAGTCTATCCCATTCCCCCACCCCCCTCCCCACTGAAGTCTTCAGTTTGTTTCTTATAGTCCATAGTCTCTCATGTTTCATTCCCCCTTCTGATTACCCCCTTTCTTTATCCCTTTCTTCCCCTACCGATCATCCTAGTTCTTATGTTCCATAGATGAGAGAAATCATATGATAATTGTCTTTCTCTACTTGACTTATTTCACTTAGCATTATCTCCTCCAGTGCCGTCCTTGTTGCAGCAAATGTTGAGAATTTGTTCTTTCTGATAGCTGAGTAATATT